>NC_060144.1:175842540-176142540 GCF_021461385.2 Schistocerca piceifrons
AAATCATGAATCCAGTCGCACAACTAAGACGATACCCTATAGGCCCGCAACTTGATTAAAAGTTGCTTGTGAGGAACGGTGTCAAAAGCTTTCCGGAAATCTAGAAATATGGAATCAACTTGAGATCCCCTGTCGATAACGGCCATTACTTTGTGCGAATAAAGAGCTAGCTGCATTGCACAAGAATGATGTTTTCTGAAACCATGCTGATTACGTATCAATAGATCGTTCCCTTCGAGGTGATTCATAATGTTTGAATACAGTATATGCTCCAAAACCCTACTGCCAACAGACGTCAATGATATAGGTCTGTAGTTTGATGGATTACTCCTACTACCCTTCTTAAACACTGGTGTGACCTGTGCAATTCTCCAATCTGTAGGTACAGATCTATTGGTGAGCGAGTGGTTGTGTATGATTGCTAAGTAGGGAGCTATTGTATCAGCGTAATCTGAAAGGAACCTAATCGGTATACAATCTGGCCCTGAAGACTTGCCCGTATCAAGCGATTTGAGTTGCTTCGCAACCCCTAAGGTATCTACTTCTAAGAAACTCATTCTAGCAGCTGTTCGTGTTTCAGATTCTGGAATATTCCATTCGTCTTCCCTGGTGAAGGAATTTCGGAAAACTGCGTTCAATAACTCCGCTTTAGCGGCACAGTCGTCGGTAACAGTACCATCGGCACTGCGCAGCGAAGGTATTGACTGCATCTTGCCGCTTGTGTACTTTACATATGACCAGAATGTCTTCGAATTTTCTACCAAACTTTGAGACAATGTTTCGTTGCGGAACCTATTAAAGGCATCTCGCATTGAAGTCCGTGCCAAATTTCGCGTGTCCGTAAATTTTAGCCAATCTTCGGGATTTCATGTTCTTCTGCATTTCGCATGCTTTTTCCGTTGCCTCTGCAACAGCATTCGGACCTGTTTTGTGTACCATGGGGGATCAGTTCCATCTCTTACCAATTTATGAGGTATGAATCTCTCAATTGCTGTTGTTACTATATCTTTGAATTTGAGCCACATCTTATCTACATTTGCATTAGTTCAGAAGGAATGGAGATTGTCTCTTAGGAAGGCTTCTAGTGACACTTTATCCGCTTTTTTAAATAAAATTATTTTGCGTTTGTTTCTGGTGGATTTGGAAGAAACGGTATTGAGCCTAGCTTCAGCAACCTTGTGATGCTATCTATTAGCTCTGGATTGTTTGTGGCTAAGAGGTCAAGTGTCTTTTCGCAACCATTTACAATTCGTGTGGGTTCGTGGACTAACTGCTCGAAATAATTTTCTGAGAAAGCATTTAGGACAATCTCGGAAGATGTTTTCTGCCTACCACCGGTTTTGAACAAGTATTTTTGCCAACATATCGAGGGAAGGTTGAAGTCCCCACCAACTATAACTGTACGAGTGGGGTATTTATTTGTTACAAGACTCAAATTTTCTCTGAACTGTTCAGCAACGATATCATCGGAGTCTGGGGGTCGGTAGAAGGAGCCAACTTAGTTCGGATGTTAAGTATAACCTCCACCCATTCCAATTCGCACGGAGTATCTACTTCGACTTCACTGCAAGATAAACCACTACTGACAGACACAAATACTCCACCACCAATTCTGCCTAATCTATCTTTCCTGAACACCGTCTGAGACTTCGTAAAAATTTCTGCAGAACTTATGTCAGGCTTTAGCCAGCTTTCTGTTCCTATAACGATTCCAGCTTCTGTTCTTTCTATTAGCACTTCAAGCTCAGGGACTTTCCCAGCACAACTACAACAATTTACAACTACAGTTCCTACTGTTCCTTGATCCAAGCACGTCCTGTATTTGCCATGCACCCTTTGAGATTGCAGCCCACCCCGTACTTTCCCGAGGCCTTCTAACCTAAAAAACCGCCCAGTCCACGCCACACAGCCTCCGCTACCCGTGTAGCCGCCAGCTGAGTGTAGTGAACTCCTGACCTATTCAGCGGAACCCGAAACCCCACCATCCTATGGCACAAGTCAAGGAATCTGCAGCCAACACAGTCGCAAAGACCCTCCACCCGGCTCTGCACCAAAGGTCCGCAGTCGGTTGTGTCAACTATGCTGCAGATGGTGAGCTCTGCCTTCATCTCGTAAGCAAGACCGGCAGCCTTCACCAAATCGGATAACCGCTGGAATCCAGAGAGAATTTCCTCAGATCCAAAGCGATACACGACATGTGCCACCACCTGCAGCTGGCTGCACCCTGTGCTCTTCATGGCATCCGGAAGGACCCTTTCCACATCAGGGATGACTCCACCCGGAATGCACACGGAGTGCACACTGGATTTCTTCCCCTCCTTAGCCGCCATATCCCTAAGGGGCCCAATTACGCGCCTAACATTGGAGCTCCCAACTACCAATAAGCCCACTCTCTGTGATTGCCCGGACCTTGAAGACTGAGAATTATCCTCTGAAACAGGGCAGGCAGCTGCATCTGGCTCAGCCAGAGACAGTGCCTGAAACCTGTTTGTCAGACGCACCGGGGAGGCTTTCTGATCAGCCTCCGGGGACGTCTTTCGCTGCCTGCCATGCCTTGGAACGACCTCCCAATCAACCACAGGCGAGGGTTCAGCCCCACTGCAGGCAGCAACCGGGGCAACCACAGTGGCAGACCGATCTGGGGACAGACGGGACGAGGTTGATATCCCCGCGATACCCAAGTCCGGCTCCCCACAGTGGTGCCCATTGGCAACAGCCTCAAGCTGCACGACCGAAGTCAGCGCCGCTTGCAGCTGTGAGTGAAGGGATGCCAACTCAGCCCTCATCCGAACACAGCAATCACAGTCCCTGTCCATTCTAATCGATGTTGAACAACAGCTACTGAAACACGAGTCAGTGCCTAGATAACGCAAGGGAAACACGCAAAGAATGTATTAACTAACCTGTACAAACGCCTAACGACTGCGCTACAATCTGCCTGAATTTACGATTACAGTAACTGAGATTCGAAATTACACCTCCTATACGAAACTCACACGCAATTTAAGTAAGAATCTACAAAGTAAACACTAAAGCGCGATGCTACAACTCTCAAATACTATAATACGCCCGAAATTTATGAATTAAACAATGCAAGTACCCAAAAACACGCAAAGAAATTAAGAATTAAACTATGTAACAAATAAGTAAGCTAGGGGTATACGACTTGCTGCTGCAATTGCTTATCCTACGGCGGCAGGGAGCACACTCGGTGAAGTTTATTGAATTGAAAAGTATGTACCAGCCGATGTCCCCCGGCCATAATGGACCGACAGAGACTTATGACGAACTGCAAGTTTAAACGCAGCCAAAACCTCTCAGACAAACAGAGGCTAAACGATGTCAAAGTAAGCGTAAGGAGGGCTATGCGTGAAGTGTTCAGTGAATTCTTCTTTTAATTACTTGCAAATGAGGGCCCTACAGGGTGAATGGCTGCAGGGTGTGATACCTGAGACCTTAACCTACATCATTGTGTAGAAGTTTTCAAAAAGTTGATCGCACCACTGGGAACCTCTCCTTGTTAGTGGTAAAGGTCAGACTACAAATCCAGAGGTTTTGCATTCGATCCGTGTTCAAACATAGGATTTTTTCTGTCTGCTTATGACTCTTTCACCTCTGACAATGTTTAGTGATGTGAAAAATGCCAAGTAATTTGTGGTCTGTGGTTTGGAATTCATGTTAAACTATAGGTCCCCCTATAACTAGCTAGGTAAGTCAGTTAAAAGGCAGTGCCATACCATATCCAACAGGACCATGCCTAGCAAAGCACTGTATTGTTCAAAACAATCTTCAGAGTGATGACGGCTTTTCTTACTTGTAAGAAATTAACTGAAGACATGCCCTTGTACTACCTATGGAGATCCTCCAGTCCTTTCCTTCGTATCCTTTCCTGCTTATTCTCACTTATTTGGGTCTGAAACCCTCGATCATTCTGGTTCTGACATCTTTGACCACGCATCCAGCTTACATCCAAACATATGCAGTATCACCATTCTGAATTGTCATTAGACAATCTGTTAAAGAATTTTTTCTTGTCTGCGTGTTTTTTTACATTGAAGAGCCAAAGAAACTGGTACGTATCATGTAGGGCTCCTGCGAGCAGACAGAAGTGCCACAACACGACGTGGCATGGACTCGACTAATGTCTGAAGTAGTGCTGGAGGGAACTGACACTGTGCATCCTGCATAAATCCGTAAGTGTACGAGGGAGTGGAGATCTCTTTTGAACAGCGCACTGCAAGGCATCTCAGATATAATAATGTTCATGTCTGGGCAGTTTGGTGGCCAGCAGAAGTGTTTAAACTTGGAAGATTGTTCCCAAAGCCACTTTGTAGCAATACTGGACGTATGCGGTCTCGCATCGTCCTGCTGGAATTGCCCAAGACCATTGGAATGCATAATGGACATGAATCAGTGTAGGCAATTGGACAGGATGCTTTCATATGTGCAACCTGTCAGTCGTATCTAGACGTATCAAGGGTCCCACATCGCTCCACTTACACATGCCCCACACCACTACAGAGCCTCCACCAGCTTGAAAAGTCCCCAGCTGACATGCGGGGTCCATGGATTCATGAGGTTGTCTCCATACCCATACATGTTGAACCGGTCGATACAATTTGAAATGAAACTTCCAACCAGGCAACATGTTTCCAGTCATCAACAGTCCAACGTCGCTGTTGACGGGCCCAGGCGAGTTGTAAAGTTTGAGTCGTGCGGTTATCAAGAGTACATGAGTGGGCGTTCTGCTCAAAAAGCCCATATCGATGATATTTTGTTGAATGGTTCGCACACTGACTCTAGTTGATGGCCCAACATTGAAATCTGCAGCAGTTTGCAGAAGGGTTGCACTTCTGTCACATTGAATGATTCTCGTCAGTTGTTGTTGACACCGTTCTTGCAGGATCTTTTTCCAGCTGCAGGGATGATGATTTACTGTCTTCCTGATATCCACGGTGTTTTGTGTTCTTCAGTCCAGAGACTGGTTTGATGCAGCTCTCCATGGTGCTCTATCCTGGGCAAGCTTCTTCATCTCCAAGTAACTACTGCACCCTACATCCTTCCAAATCTGCTTAGTGTATTCATCTCTTGGTCTCTCTCTACGATTTTTACCCTCCGTGGTTGGTGATCCCTTGATGCCTCAGAACATGTTCTACCAACCGATCCCTCCTTCTAGTCAAGTTGTGCCACAAATTCCTCTTCTCTCCAATTCTTTTCAGTTCCTCCTCATTAGTTACATGATCCACCCATCTAATCTTCAACATTCTTCTGTAGCACAACATTTGGAAAGTTTCTGTTCTCTTCTTGTCTAAACTATTTATCGTCCCATGTTTCACTTCCATACATGGCTACATTCCATAGAAATACTTTCAGAATCGACTTCCTGACACTTAAATCGACTTCCTGACACTTAAATCGACTTCCTGACACTTAAATCGACTTCCTGACACTTAAATCGACTTCCTGACACTTAAATCGACTTCCTGACACTTAAATCGACTTCCTGACACTTAAATCGACTTCCTGACACTTAAATCGACTTCCTGACACTTAAATCGACTTCCTGACACTTAAATCGACTTCCTGACACTTAAATCGACTTCCTGACACTTAAATCGACTTCCTGACACTTAAATCGACTTCCTGACACTTAAATCGACTTCCTGACACTTAAATCGACTTCCTGACACTTACATCGACTTCCTGACACTTACATCGACTTCCTGACACTTACATCGACTTCCTGACACTTACATCGACTTCCTGACACTTAAATTGACTTCCTGACACTTAAATCTATACTCGATGTTAACAAATTTCTCTTCGTCAGAAATGCTTTCCGTGCCATTGCTAGTCTACATTTTATATCCTCTCTTCTTCGACCGTTGTCAGTTATTTTTGCTCCTCAAATAGCAAAACTCATTTACTACTTTAAGCATCTCATTTCCTAATCTAATTCCCTCAACATCACCTGATTTAATTAGACTGCATTCCATTCTCCTCATTTTGCTTTTGTTGATGTTCATCTTATATCCTCCTTTCAAGACGTTCCGTTCCATTCCATTCAACTGCTCTTCCAGGTCCATTGCTGTCTGTGACAGAATTACAATGTCATCGGAAAAACCTCAGTTTTTATTTCTTCTCTTGAGTTTTAATTGCTACTCCAAACTTTTCTTTTGTTTCCTTTACTGCTTGCTCACTATGCAGATCGAATAACATCGGGGCTAGTCTACAACCCTGTATCACTCCCTTCCCAACCGCTGCTTCCCAACTGCTGCTTCCGTTTCGTGCCCCTCGACTCTTACAACTGCCAAGTGGTTTCGGTACAAATTGTAAATAGCCTTTCGCTCCCTGTATTTGACCTCTGCCACCAATTTGAGAGTATTCCAGTCGACATTGTCAAAAGCTTTCTCTATGTCTACATGTGCTAGAAATGTACCAGGTGTACCGGTATGAAATGAGCGTTTTTTTGCGAAAATGAAACACTAATTTTGAATTGAAAAGTAAAAACATTTTATTCAATGTACTGACCATTGCTTTCTATACATTTTGACCATCTGTCTGGCAATTTGTGGACACCACACCAATACAAACGTTTGTCGTTTGAAGCAAACCAATGAGACACCCAATTTTCGACTTCTTTGTAGGAATCAAAGTGTCACATTGATGAAAACAAATGGTAGTGGGAAGGGGCCAAGTCTGGTGAATACGGCGGGTGGGGTAGCAGCTCCCAGCCAAGTGTTTTGATTGTATCCTGAACTAGTTTTTCTTTGTGTGCAGGTGCATTGTCATGTAAAAAAAATTCTTTTGCCATGTCTTCTGGCCCATTCTGGTCTTTTTTTGATCAATGCATAGTTCAAATTGATCATTTGTTGTCCATAGCGATTAGTATTTAGTTTCACCGGGTTTTAGAAGCTCATGATACACCACACCTTTCTGGTCCCACCAAACACACAGCATTGTCTTCTTGCCTAATCGATCTGGTTTTGCAGTCGATGTTGATGGTTGTCCCAGATTAACCCAAGATTTTTCCCATTTAGGATTCTTAAAATAAACCCATTTTTCATGGCCAGTAACAATTCGATGCAAAATTGATTTTCTTTCATGTCTTTGAAGCAAAATTTGACAAATGGTTTTTCAGTTTTCCATCTCTCTTTCATTCAATTCATGTGGCACCCATTTCCACACTTTTGGATCCTTCCCATAGCTTTCAAACGGTCAGAAATTGTTTGTTGTGCAACATTTAGCATTGCTGCCATTTGCTTCTGACTCAAAGTATCATCTTCATCCAATATTGCTTGCAATTCGGAATCTTTGAACTTTTTTGGTGGTCTTCCACATTCTTCATTTCTTACATCAAAATCATTATTTCTGAACTGTTGAAACCATCTTTTGCATGTTGCTTCCGATAGAGCATGATCACCATAGACCTCGACAAGCATTCGATGCGACTCTGCAGCACTCCTCCCCCCCCCCCCCCCCCCCCCAAATGAAAACAAAAAATTAATGCTTTCCGCAAATCATATCTTTCTGGTACAAAATTCGACATTGTTAACACGATGAAAACATGATATTGTTTGTTCCATGACTTAATGTATGCTAAATATCTTTGACAGATGTCATACCAACCAAACAAAAAATAATTAAGGCTCATTCACAACAAATGTTCCCTATCGACACATTTGTATCTTAATGCTCATTTCATACCCTTACACCTGGTGGGTTTGCCTTTCCATAACCTATCTTCTAAGGTAAGTCGTAGGGTCAGTATTGCCTCATGTGTTCCAACATTTCTATGGAACCCGAACTGATCTTCCCCAAGGTCAGCTTCTACCAGTTTTTCCATTCTTCTGTAAAGAATGCGTGTGGTATTTTGCAGCCGTGACTCATTAAACTGATAGTTCGGTAATTTTTCACACCTTTCAACACCTGCTTTCTGTGGGATCGGAATTACTTTATTCTTCTTGAAGTCTGAGGGTATTTCGCCTGTCTCGTACATCTTGCTCACCAGATGGTAGAGTTTTTGTCATAGCTGACTCTGTCAAATTCTTTACACAGTATCATAGCTCCCATTCCATCTTCACTTACGTCCTCTTCCATTTCCATAATATAGTCCTCACATACATCACCCTTGTACAGACCTTCTATATACTCCTTCCATCATTCTGCTTTCCCTTCTTTGCTTCGTACTGGTTTTCCATATAAGCTCTTGACATTCATACAAGTGGTTCTCTTTTTCTCCAAAGGTCTGTCTAATTTTCCTGTAAGTAGTATCTATCTTACCCCCTAGCAATAAATGCCTCTACATCCTTACACTTGCCCTCTAGCCATCCTTTCTTAGCCGTTTTACATTTCCTGTAAATCTCACTGTAGGACGTTTGTATTCATTTTTGCCTGCTTCATTTACCACATTTTTATGTTTCCTCCTTTCATCAATTAAATTCAGTATCTCTTCTGTTACCCAAGGATTTCTACTAGCCCTCGGCTTTTTATGTACTTGATCCTCTGCTGCCTTCACTATTTCATCTCTCAAAGCTACCCTCTCTTCTTCTACCGTATTTCTTTCCCTTATTCCTGTTAGTCGCTCCCTAATGCTCTCTCTGAAACTCTCTACAACCTCTGGTTCTGTCAGTTTATCGAGATCCCATCTCCTTAAATTTCACTCTTTTTGCAGTTTCTTCAGTTTTAATCTACAGTTTATAACCGATAGATTGTGGTCAGGGTCCACATCTGCCCCTGCAAATGTCTTACAATTTAAAACCTGACATTCCATACTCCGATCCGCAGAACTCCAATTTTCTTTCTCCTGGTAACGACATCCTCCTGAGTAGTCCCTGCCCGGAGATCCGAATGGGGGAGTTTTTACCTCTGGAATATTTTACTCAAGAAGATGCTATCATCATTTAACCATACAGTAAAGCTGCATGTACTCGGGAAAAATTAATGGCTGTAGTTTCCCCTTGCTTTTAACCGTTCCCAGTACCAACACAGCAGGGCTGTTTTGGTTAATGTTACAGGGCCAGATAAGTCAGTCTTCCTGAGTGTTGACCCTGCAACTACTGAAAAGGCTGCTGCAACTCTTCAGGAACCACGCGTTTGTCTGGCCTCTCAACAGATAGCCTTCCATTGTGGTCGCACTTACGCAAGGTCCATGGGTCATTGGGGGGCGGGGGGGTGGGGTTTGTATTCATGATGCACTCATGGAAATGGTCACACGGGAAAATTCCCTCTTCATCGCTACCTCAGAGATGCTGCATCCCATCACTCATGTGCCAGCTGTAACACCACATTCAAACTCATTTAAATCATGATAAACTGCCATTTTGGCAGCAATAACTGATCTAACAGCTGTGCCAGACATATGGTGTTGTTTATAGGCGTTGCTGACCACAGTGCCATTTTCTGCCTGTTTACTTCTATCTGTATTTGAATACAAATGCCTATATCACTCTCTGGTGCTTCAGTTAAGGTGGGGGGGGAGAGCCACTGTTACATAATTCCACTGCTCAGCCACTCCTCTTAACAGTAATTAAGAATTAGACACACTTTGAAAGGAAAAGAAAACAATAGAAATAACCAGTTGGTAAAGTAATTTGAGGAATCCTATATAAGAATGCGCGATACAATGCTTCTAGTACCCTTGACACGGATAGTAACATAAATCATAAAAGTAGTTACACCCTAAATTTTAACCTGTAAGCACACATCTGGTGTGAAATTTATCCCACTGTAGCATTGTTAGATAAATAGACATCTGTAACCTTCCACATACCTTTCAGTCAACAGTCCCTCCTTGAAACAGTATGGGAGTTCTCCAGTTCCACACATTGTCTTTTTGATTATAGATGTGTCTTCTAGTGTCTGGGTAAAAAGTACCCCGGGCATACGATAATGTAGCCACTGTATCAGTTACGATTCTGATTAGATATAAAAGACAAACACTCCTGAATACGTTGTTTTTGTGAGATTTTATTTTTGTCATTAGGGAAGTGAGTGCTTACGTCTTAAGTCATTAAATACATCTTTAAAATACTCTAATGTTGTGATGTACACGTGTATATTGCAATTTCCTTCACGGGTTGTTGTTGTTGGTTTTTTTTTAAACCTGATTGGGTAAAAAATGCCCGACACGTGTAGTAACGTAAAAATTCACAGGTGCACCTACTTGTTGACAGAGAATAGGCTGCTCAGTACATGGCATCTGATAATCTTTAACCATCCCAAATGCAAGAAAATTTTAATGTGCAAAGGAAAACAGTAAAAAATTGGGAAAAAAATGTTATTTCACAGTAATTGAAAGAAAGTTGTCTCATATCATGTCAGTAAAGGGATTTAATGCAGAAAGACGGTAGCTTTGTCCTGGAAGTAGCCCCATTCCGGGGTCGTTTGGTAAATCGTGTACTGTCTTGTTTTTGGGGGAAGGATGAAGAAGCTTTTCCATTCTGTCCAAGCAAGATGTAGCACCAGTTGTTAGTTCTCTTGTTACTCAAGAAATGGAATGTTGTGTCTGAGTAGTGTGTTGCATAAAAGAGGTAGCTTATGTGATTATCTCTTTGCTGCATCAAATGACTGTTATTTGTTTGCAGGAACATTATGCAGCAGAATTATGAACATCGGAGTTGTTTTTCAGTTGTGTCTTTTGTTTTGGTTTTCATAAATGTAATTGCATATAAAACTTCCTGGTAGTTTAAAACTGTGTGCCAGACCAAGACTAATTCGGGGCGTTTGCCTTTATCAGACAAGTGCTCTACAAACTGAGCCACCCAAGCATGACTCACTATCTGTCGTCACAGCCGTACTTTGGCAGTACCTCGTCTCCTACCTTCCAACATTCACAGAAGCTCTTTTGTGAATCTTGCAAAACTAGTGCCTCTGGAAGAAAGTTTGGAAGGTAGAGATGAGGTTCTGGTGGAAGGAGGGCTGTGAGGATGGATCGTGAGCCTTGCTGGGGCAGCTCAGTTTGTAGAGCACTTTCCCGTGAAAGGCAAAGGTTCTGAGTTCGAGTCTCGGTCTGGCACACAGTTTTAATTTGCCAGGGAGTTCCATATCAGTGCACACTCCGCTGCAAAATGAAAATTTCATTCTGGATAATTGCATATATTTCTGAAACAGTAGTGAGTGATTTGGAAGAGGGAACACCATTTCTTCTGAGTCTAGTGATTCATATGAGCCTGATAATGGGGAAGAAATCACTTTCAGCAAAAGCTTTATGAACACAAATAACTTCTCCCATTTGGATAATATTGAAAAGGTTTGAAATCTAGTGTTGAGAAAGATAAGGAAATGATGGGTCGTTTGTGGCAAGACATGCAAAACTGTGAGTGTAAAAGATAAATTTTGACATGTTACTAACAGTTATTGTATGTGTAAATACCAATGTTTTGGTACATTTACTGAATATTAAAATATGTGCATACTAGTTACTTGAAGCAAACTGGAGAGATGATAAGAATGAGTTTGTAAGAAAGCATTTTAATTAATTCATGACACGCAATATTAAGGTTGCAGGTAGTATTTATGAAATCTGTTTCTTAGTAGACAGACTGTCTCGTCTGCTTTGTAGCAAAAGGAGAGAGCTGCAGCCATGAGACATATACCGCATGATGTGTAAAGGTACATTTATTAATTAAAATACCTTTTAAGTAAGAAGCATTAAGGAACTTATAAGCATTTCAATTTGGTAAATTCAAGCTACCTCTTTTCTTTTTTTTTTTTCATATTGCTCAATTTTTTTTAAAGGCTTGCTTTCTTGCTGTACATATTAATGTGAGATTGAGCAAATCAGCTATATATTTGTCTACACTGAAATTTAAAACACATTTGGGACATGTCTTCTGTTTTGTTGAAATTGTGCCGTGTTTCACTGATGATACGTTATATGTAGAGTGTGTACAAAATAACTTGGCCCCCTACCTGTGCAAATGGAGTGGCAGTGGATAGCTGTAGAGGTGGAGGTCCACTTGTGAACAGACACTGAATGTAGGGAAAAGGCAGTTTTGACAGCTGAGGTCTTCACACAAATGTCTATCTTGCAGAACTTCAAGGGTGCCGGTAGGAAGTCTCAAGCAGTCATATTAACTAATGATTGTAAACTAATAGTTTTGATGAATAGAGACTTTGAAAATCAATAGTCTGTCTCAAGAGAGAGAGAGAGAGAGAGAGAGAGAGAGAGAGAGAGAGAGAGAAGGGGCAGACATGCCCATTTCTCAGAACAAGAATGTTTTCTGTGCATGATTGAAATTATTTTACACAAGCTCTACTTCAAAATCTGTGTTCCTTGTGATATTAATGCATAATAATGTTTTCCAGATAGTGAAGGGAGTGAGGCAACTCTGCCTTTAAGGTCAATTCTGTAATGTTGGAGACTTGAAAGAATGAAATATATTTATAATATGGAAAACTAAATGTTTTTTTTTTTCCCCAGCATTGAAAAGACAATGGAAAAAATAAATGATGCTTGCAAATTTACTTCTCGGCTCTTGGAGCATGGAAATATTGTAGAAATTCTGTCGCTAAAGAAGCTTGTTGGAGCTCAGTTGCTTTATTTAATCAATAACACGCCAAAACCAGATGTAACCACCACAATTGAGTTCAACACAGATATTAATAAATTTGAAGATGCTATCAAGGTGAGTTGATATTCGTTTTTATATTAGGTTTATGCATTAGTTTATAGTGTTGTTGTTTTGCGTGTTGGTATTTTGGTTACTATAGTATTATTAATCAGTTTTTTTGTTAACTTTTGCCATCTGAGTTTACATATTGCTGTTTTGTCATTTGGAGATAGTGAGGGGAAGCTGTGGATGTCAAAAATAGTAGTGCCAAATGGATAAACCTAAACCTTTTGACATAATCATCTTTTTGAGTTCAGTAGAAGGGTGACAGCAGCAGCCGCAACCAAAAACATTCATGCCATGTGTGGGGATAATGCATTCGGACAGAGCACGGCAATAAAGTGGTTTTTTAATTTTTAGGAGGAGTCTTTCGACAAAAGTGGCTCAGGAAGACCTCAGAGGTTTGAAGAAGATCCACAGTGATACATGGCACTGTACTTGAGAACTGGCAAATGTGATGCACTGTGATCATTCTACTATCATGCAATGTTTGCAAGCAATGGGGAAGGTTCGAAAGTTAGATGTATGGGTACCACATCCTCTAAGCCAAAATCACAAAAATCTGCGGGTGGCCGAATGCTTGCTTGTCGTCAACTGACTCGTTAATTGATGACCAGAAATGTTGTCTTTATGCTAACATAAGGAAAAGAAAGGTATAGTTGAGCCCAAACAAAGCAGGAATTTCTAGTACAAAGGCCTGCATGCATCCACGTAATATGATGTTATGTATCTGGTTGGACAGTGAAGGTGGTGTATCACAAGTTGATTCCCCGAGGTGCAACTAATGCTGAAATTTTTTGTTAGCAATTTTGATGTCTTGGTGACTCAGTCCAAGAATGATGACCAAGGAAAGAAGACTGCGTGAAGTGATGCTACTCCATGAGAACACCTGCCTGCATTCTGCTAGACTGACATAAAGCCCCATACCTGATCTTGCGCCCTCAAATTTTCATATTTTCCTCTTTGTACGAGCAACCTTCAAGGAACCTGCCTTCTGAATGAAAATATGCTCCAAACATAGCTTGATGATTTCTTCACATCAAAACGATGTTATTTCTACAGTTGCAAATTTCGAAAGTTACCCCAGCACTGGCAGACTGTTGTAAACAATGGAGACAGTATTATTGATGACTAAAGTCTGTTATGTGTATCTGTTGAGTTTATTAAACTTGCGCAAAAGTACTACGAACTTATGCAGCATCCCAATAGTGTTGGGCACAATTTTCTGCGAACCGGTTGAAGTTCAGATATTGTTGGTTTCTACCCAATACAGGGTGGCATTTTTATTTATCTCATTTCATCAAAAGGTATATTAAGGATTTACGTGTTGGAGTTTCAAATTTTCGAATGCTATTTTGTTTGTATGTCAGAGTATGGTTTGCTTTCTTGGTGCTTGTGGCAGGCAATCTAATTTTCTCGAGTTGCCACATCACATGCAGAATTCTGTTAGAGATGGAAAGAGGATGTATAGAAAACAAGATTATTTAACTGTCAAGAAATATCATTCAATTTTAAAAGTTTACTATGAGAAACTACTAAGTTTTGCAATTTTTTTTCTTTCTTTCTGTAAATATGATTGCTTAGAGAAAATGAAACTAGAAATGGTAGGTGGTTCTTATTTCATGTTCTCTGATAGGTACTCTGTGTTTAAAGAGAAGCCCCACAACAACTCACAGTCCTGTGCTAGAGACAGAATCATTTTATCTTTACGAGTTGAAAATTTTTCACACAGCTGCTCCAGAAATAGTCAGTGTTTCTGTGCGATGGGTTCACAGTGCATCAGTTATCCATGGCTATGTTAAAAAGTTTGTGGCTTTATCATATTAAACCATCAGCTAGAGAACCTCAGTCAATTTCTAAACATATTAAAAGAAATGTTTTCAGTCGTTATTTGTTCATATCAGAAGTAGGTTGAATTAGACTGAGATGGTGACACCTTGCAGCTGATATCAACAGTTAAATCATCTGAGTATGTTGCAAACAAAATTTTTAATATGTTCTAACTTTTTAAAATCGACAGTCGGGTATTGTGTATAAATGTAACTAATGGAACAGTTAACAGAAATTCTCAGCAGTCTAGTTTCACATCATATGCTAACAAAAAATAATGTGAATTTAGCATTCAATAGACAACATAGGTGCAAGTTTCTTTTGTTGCCTCCATTATGTATTTCTTGATGTGCAGAGTAACTGCAGTCGCCCTTTGCGCAACACTTGAATCCTCCAACCCATTGCCAGAATGAATAGTAACTGAAATATGATGATGAGAGCTTTTCACACAGCTATGCCTTTGAATACATTGTGAAGGGTTCTAAAGTAAAAACCTGCATTTCAAAAAACAAAGAGAAATGATTTTAAATAATGTTGCAGAAAAAAAAGTCATAAAATAATATAGAGGCTGCGCCTAATCATGCAGGAAGAATTTTTAATTCTCATTAATTAAATTATTAACCCTACCTGTAGTAGTGTAGCCAAACACCAGAATGATAAAAACCAAACAATAGTTTATACATTAACAATAGTTCTTCAAATTATATCTTCAGTCATTGTTCTGTATCTCTCAAGATCAGTATTAGACAACAATTTTTTGCGGCAACATGTTTTCAAGAGACATCATTGTATGTAGTATTAATAGACTAGATTTGTATTGGTACAGGCAAAATACCCTGTTCCCATGGTTTGCTTGAAGCAAGGTGTACAGTAAAATCAGAAAAGTACCAGTTTCTATTGTAGTTAGCAAAAAGAAGAAGAAGTAGCCTGAGGATTGATTGCTTATCAGTGAAACATGTATATTAAAAAAGTCTTTATTAGTTTTAAAAAATAATAATAATTCCACTCTTGCTTTTGTGTGGATAAGGAACTAAGAGATCACAGCATAGTTTAACTCTGATGTGCAGGTTACTTTCACAATTGAACAATCCAAAAAACACACTTGGCTGCCAGAGAAAAACTCCCACATTTAGTGAGCACCATAGAGGCATCTGTGTAAAAACCCTACCAACTCAAATCAGTACTGTGCCTTCCGTCATTTACCAACTCCACAACTTATTGATCTCCAAAAAAAATCCCGTAGTATATTACCCTTTTTTCTCAATTTGTTTGCGCCAATGAATAATTTGAACCCCCACTGAGTCTTTGACTTCTTAAAGGCTTGGAAATGCTGGTAGGGCTTTTAAGATTCACTTTTAGTTCCCTGACCTTCAGAAGTAAAACCAGACTCGGGGAATTTTTAGTGATAAGTTTTAGCCTGTGAACATTAATTTTGTGATTGGAATTCATGGCAAATGAAAATATGCCTACTTAAATATCAAATAATGCCAGTGTTATTACAGTTGGAGTTCCATACAAATTAAGTGCAGAATGCAGTCATTGTAAAACAGGGTTGTAAAATATTTCTATTTGAAGATGAATGGCTACATTTAGCCTGAGAATTATGTCGTATCTCGGTTATCGCTCTGTGTATTGAACATTGACATGTTTTGTGACAAGTTATTTATTACATTTTAAATGAAAACAAAAATAATCAATTTTTGAAAATACATGTAATTGGAAATTAAATGAAAATATGTTTAAGATTTTTTGAGTTATTCCACATCTGTAAGGACCGTTTCATGTGGGATGTATGGAAGGTACATTAGCATATTTGTTTTCTTTATAAATATTTATTTCTTGTTTTTCTAACCTTTTATACATCCTGGAGGATTCCTGACTATGGATTTATTGGAACAAAAAGTACACCTAATCTAACCTAAATTTCTCCTATGTCGGGAATTT
This sequence comes from Schistocerca piceifrons, assembly GCF_021461385.2. Taxonomy (NCBI): domain Eukaryota; kingdom Metazoa; phylum Arthropoda; class Insecta; order Orthoptera; family Acrididae; genus Schistocerca; species Schistocerca piceifrons. The sequence continues at coordinate 175,858,929 of NC_060144.1, forward strand.
TTTTAGAAGGAAGGGAAGTCTAATGTTTTAACTTCAATCAGTAAGGGTCTTCAATTTGGGTTTATATTTGATAGGAGACAGAAAAGGGGGGATTGGGGGTATGGACCAGTACCTGCTTGGACATGTCCATGTCCACTAACGCAGTGCTCCTACTGAACTTCATTTTACCCCATTCCAGCACTAGACATTTAACAGTGCATGTTCTGAAAACTGAAATATTAGGAGTGGTGATTTCATTATTATTGATTGAATTTATTCAGTTATTGTATGACGGTTACCCAGAAAGTGAAGCACCACTTTTTTTTCCCTTCCCTTCAGCCGAAAACAATGCTATGGTTGCAAAATGTTACGTATGTATTATTTGAAATTTCCTGAGTGAGCGTGCCAAGTTTCCATCACTTCCGACAGATAACGTAGCTGCAGGACAGTTTCAAAATGGCGTTTGTAGGTGATGTGTGTTACAAGCAATGTTCCATCATTGAATTTCTCACTGCAGAGAAAGAAACTGTGGGGAATATTGGCTGGCTGGTGTGGCCGTGCGATTCTAGGCGCTTCAGTCTGGAACCGTGTGACCGCTACCTTTGCAGGTTCGAATCCTGCCTCGGGCATGGATGTGTGTGGTGTCCTTAGGTTAGTTAGGTTTAAGTAGTTCTAAGTTCTAGGGGACTGACGACCACAGATGTTAAGTCCCATAGTGCTCAGAGCCATTTGAACCATTTTTGGGGAATATTCACAAACACTTTTGCAAAGTCTATGGAGCATCAGCTGTTTACAGAAGTACAGTTAGTCGCTGGACACGGAGGGTGAGGTCATCGGAAGGTGGTTTGGTGGAGCTCAACAATTTGCAGCAGTCGAGGAGACCATCCACAGCTGTCACATATGACACACCTGACCTAGCCCCCTCAGACTTGCACGTGTTTGGACCATTGAAGGATGCCATTCGTAGACGTCAGTTTGGGGAAGATGAGGTGGTGATACACACATTAAAGCACTGGCTCCGCCACCAGGACAAGGATTGGTGCCGCCAGGGTATACTCTCCCTTGTTTTGCATTGGAGGAAGGCCATAGAATGGGATGGAGATTATGTGGGAAAATAGGGTGTTTAGATAAAACACCATCCTTTTCTTTAGTGTATGTAATTCTCATTATGTTCAATAAAGAATTGTTGAAGAAAAAAATACAGTGCATTACTTTCTGTGCAACCCTTGTATTTGCTTGATAATGTTTCTAACTATTAGACATTAACAGTGAAAAATATGGAATTCTTTTCAGGCTACTTTTGGAACATTTACTACAGAGGTTGTATCCACATCAAAGGAACTATCGCCGCCAGCGACCTTGCCAGCACCAGTGCCATTGACTCTAAATAATGTGATGGCAGCAGCAGGAATGGGCTTGGTGACTGGTTGCCCAACAACAGTTACCACTACAAGTAGCCCTGTTTCAATTCATTCATCATTTGATGGTGAATTGGCAACTAACTTCACAATGGCCACAAATGTTCTCAACCAAGATGTTGCCCCAGTTGTGCCTCCAAGTACATTACATGGATTTACAAGTATTCAGGAATACAATCTGCAACAGTTAGCAAGCCTTGCAGAGAAAGAGGTTTGTATAATTCATTACGGTCTCAAATTATCTGGTCTGTGTATGGAAATTGCAAACTGTGTTAACATCTGTGTGTTGCCAGTTTCTGTGTGCTTGAATTTTCTTGGAAAGCATTTGTGGCAATTGCCCTACTGCTCTGTTAAACAGTTCTGTTTGAAGGTTATTTAGAGGGGGGCGGGGGGGGGGGGGGGAGGGAGAGAGAGAGAGAGAGAGAGAGAGAGAGAGAGAGAGAGAGAGTGGTGAGTGAAATGTATGCGGAGTATTATATTACCGTGTGATTCCTTTCTATATACTTAAGTGGTGGTGGCAAGTGTCTGAAGGTGTTCGTCTGGAGTGTAACCATGTATGGAAGTAAAACATGGATGCTAAATAGTTTAGACAATAAGATAATAGAAGCTTTTGAAATGTTATGCTACGGAAGAATGTTGAAGATGAAGTGGGTAGATAATGTAGCTAATGAGGAGGTATTGAATAAAATTGGGGAGACAAGAAATTTGTGGCACAACTTGACTAAAGAAGGTATTTGTTGCATTCTGAGACATCAAGGGACACCAGTTTAGTACTGGAGGGAAGTGTGGCGGGTAAAACTCGTAGAGGGAGACAGAGTTGAATACAGTAAGAAGATTCAGAAGGATGTGTAGGTTGCAGTAGTTATTCTGAGATGAAGATGCTTGTACAGGATAGAGTAGCATGAAGAGGAAAACAATCTTCGGACTGAAGACTACCCCCACCACCACCATGATTCATTCACAACAAATTTGCTTGTATTAAGTCTTCTCAGTAAAATAATAGTACGAGTTTACAGTTTTAAACACTGCTGTGAGCCAGCAACAGTACAACAAAAAGATTTGTATTACACAGCCAACCGTTTGGCTGTATTTATGAATCGTATACATGAGTTTTAGTAAAGAAAGGCCATTAAACATTTTGTTTTTGTTGCAACTGTTAGCAGGGTATTCTCTACTCGGGGGGGGTGGGGGTGGGGGGGGGCAGCTCTAAAAGTGCTTCTTATTCTTAGTTAACATACACTGAGAAAAGAAAGTACTATTAAGATGGTCTAATTTGAAGGCGACTTACGAAACATGTACATTGTTTCACAACAAGACAGTCTGCAACCAAGAGGAATTTCACAAATATTGACGTTCATCACAAAAATATATTATCATCAGTTTTACTTTATATGTGCTTCTGAAAGGAAGAGTACTTGCCACATTCTTTTAGTAATGCAGTCTGAAAACAGGGCTAGTTCCACTCAAATTTTTCAGCTTTCTCTGTCAGTACTAAAAGTTTTTTTGATTACTATAAACAAAAAGAGGCTCTTTCTTTCATTCAAAGGTTAATTCCAGCAAGGCTCCCTGGTTTTGTCACTGTTAGATCAATGGCTACATTGACTGGTTCAGTAAACAATCTATACAATTTCAGTAAATGTCACTTACCACATAATTGTCATGTGATTATTAATCATTGTCCAGCATTCATTTATTTTTAAAGGAGTGTTTAATACTCAAGAATTATGACTTTTTTGAGAACAGAAATCTCCTCTCTAAAAATCCACATGAATTCTGCAGACATATATCTTGTGAAACTCTACTCACTTTGTTCGTCAGAGATCCATGGCACTGTAGGCATTGGCGTTCAGGGTGATGCTGTTTTTCCACACTCCTGTTTAACGAAAAAAATGAGGTTATTGAGTATCAGACCGGATTTGTGAGTGGATGCAAGACTTCTTTTCATATAGAACTCAACATGTCACCCATAATGGAACAAAATTATCAGATTTAAAGGTAATTTCCTATGTACCTCAAGGAAGTGTGATAAGACCATTATTGTTTACATGCATATAAATGATTTAGTTGAAAGTGCTGGATGCGCTTTAAAACTGTTCGCAGATCAAGAGTTTGTACAAAAGAATGTAGCAATGCCGGAAGGCAGTATCAGTTTGCAGAATAACCTGCAGAGGTTTGATGAACGTTTGTAGGCCCTGGCCATTGATCATGACTGTAAATAAATGTAACACATTGAATGTACATGGGAAAAGAAAGTCACCAGTGTAGAACTACACTGTTAATTGGGAAACAGTATCAAATGTAAAATGTCTAGGAGTAATTATTCAGAGCAACCTTAAGTGGAATAAATTAATGCCTCCTGATAGCAGCCGAATAATTTACATTGTAGTGTGGTCACCAGTAGGCACCTACACCCCGTACAAACGTGTACTATTTGAGGATGTAGATTATATTGATGTTTTACCGTACGTGGTAAGTGTCACTTGTGTGTGTTTATTTATTAGTATCCCATTTATTTATTATGAGTACTTCTCATTTTGTGAGTTTCAGAAATAATCTGCAGAGAACTGAGAGATTGTTCAGTAAACAATCTTTACAATTTCAGTATATGGCACGTACCATGTAATTATCATGTGAATATTAATCATTGTTCTTCATTCATTTATTTTGCCTCAGGGCAGATCTGTTCATGGCAGCTAGCCAAAACTTGTAATCGGTATTAGAAATAATAATGTGTGGCCAGGACTGAAAAATTTACGTTTGCTCAAGTGGAATAACAGAAAACGAAGCAGCCAGATTGAGATTCATAGGAAGAATCTTACGCAAATGTAACTCATTCACAAATGAAGTGGCTTATAAAGTGCTTGTTCAACCAATTCTTGAATATTGTTCATAAATATGGGGTCCTTACGAGGTAGTACTGATAGAAGAGGTAGAGAAGATCAAATGAAGACTGGTGTGTTTATCACTGGATTGTCTAGTCAGAGTGAGAGCATTACCGAGATGCTCAACAAACTCCATTGACAGACATTAAAAGAGGCATTGTGCATAGCAGAGGTTTACTATTGAAATTTCAAGAGAGCACTTTCAGGATGAGTTGACAACATATTACGTCCTCCCACATACATCTCACATGATGGCCACAATGGGAAAATTAAAGAAATTAGAACCAATGCAGAGGCTTACCAACAATCATACTTTCCATGCACCATTTGCGTGTGAAATGGGGAAGGGGGGGAATCGGTCAGTGGCACCAGAAGTATCCTCCACAACACACCATTAGGTGGCCTGTGGAGTATGATGTAGATGTAGATGATATTGACATAAAGGACTTAGAAGACTGTGATATCTGAAGCAGAGAATGATACAACTGCATCCTGTTCTTTGTTCTGTAGGCAGCTGTGGCAATACTATTAACATACAAACTCTTGCAATTCGTATTCACATATATTAAAATTTTGTAGATCAGTTTAATCTATTCGTTAGCTGGAACTTTGATGGACATACATATTCCCTGCCTGAATTTTCCTCTAATGAAGTCAGACCGTGTAATTCACATTCTATTGACTACGAACCTAGAGGCTACATTTTAATACAATTTACCGTGTCATAATGTGATACATTCACTTTGGTACAGCTTTCTATTGTAATTAGTGAAATCAATTGTTAATTTGGTCCTCAATGTAATAAACTTTACTTTGTGTACTTACAAATACATTGAAGAGAAATATTGGGAGATTCACTTATTTTATGTTATTGGTGAAACACAAAACAGGAGTCGGAACATACAGGAAGTCCAAACGATGGAATGTCCTTGAATAGGCTTTATGTAACGTAGTTAAAGCTTCTGGTAATAGCGTAAGTGGCAGTTGTTAATGCAATTGAAACAGTGAATGACTTGGACATCAAGTGATCAAGTCTCAGTGTTTTTTTTTTTTTTTTTTCACTCCTCAAATTAAATTTGAAGTTATGATTAAGAAATCTGGGTAGGAGGAGGAAGAGGAAGAGGACAGCAGATGTTATGTGTGGTTGATCTATGATTGGTTTGAGTCCTGTTAAATTAAAAATTGACACAACAGTGAAGATGTGAAGAGAGAAAACTGTGATTTAGACCGAGCAATGTGATGCAGTGGAGTCTCATTTGGGAGGAATGAGATTAAAAGTTGAGCTATTACACAGCTATAGCCTTTTGGTTTCTTACATGCCCTTTGTTGCTCATTGAAGTACTATTGGGTTCAAACTGGCTGCAAAGTAATTTATAGTAGCTTTACTTCATGAAACACACATTTTAAGCCAAGATCTTGTTTTAGAATTGGAAGGTGCATGCCTGTTCAAGATGGTGTTCACTATGTGTGTGTATGGCTGTGCATGCTTGGAATTGCATTTCACTTTATTCCAAAAGAACAATTAGGATTTTTGTAATAAATCTTAGCATAGCTCTGGTTTATTTGAAATATAAATTCATCTTTTGAGTGTACTGTGAGGGTTTGGTAAGATTATCCATTGTAGTACTACAGTTTTGCGAATAACTGCTGTACTATACTATTCCACCCCTATATGTCCACCCTTTCACATATTCTCATCCAGAAGTTTCATTGCACTTTACCAAAGTTTGTGCTATTGTCTCTTAAGGCATAATATGACATGGTTTTACTTACAAGAAAATTTTCCTTGATGAAGGAGAAAGGAGTATGATATAATTCCCTGCATTTGATGGTAAGAGACTAACTGTAATGAGATTTGAATGTTGAGATTTGTCAATGTTTGAAGACGAGGGGGGGGGGTGTGTGTATGTATGTATGTTAAGGTTCAACATACCATTGACAACAAGGTCATTAAGAGACAGAACAGAAGCTCAGATTTCGGAAGAAAATTGTTTGTGCCCATTTCAAAGGAACCATCCTATTATCCACACGAAGAATATTATGGAAGCAACAGAAAATGTAAATCTGGGTGGCTGGAAGGGAATTGTAGCTGCTTTCCTCCTGAGAACAGTGCCTTGCCACTGAGCTACTTTGCTCAGTTCAGTGATTGGGTTGTGAAACGTGTTTCCAAAATGTGAGAAAGACAAAACCACCATTTGACATACTTGTGCTTGTGTGGTATATAGTTAGAAACTACACAGTGTTTAAAGTTTAGGTATCTTCTCTTTCTTGGAATTATGCATTGCAATATCAACATATGCATTTTTGGTAAGTAGGAAGACTGTGCATGAAATCAGGTTTGTTTGTTTGTTTGTTTGTTTGTTTGTTTGTTTTGTTGGTCTATCAAACTGTTTGTATTAAAGAAGATGCTAATTTTTCAGGTTGCAGTCGGTGCCTCTGCAGTAAATGTAACTAGTACTCATCCGCCTGCTAGCTCAAATCCGAGCCCTACTCCATCATTCACATTAGCAGATCTGTTCTCTGGTGATTTCAGTTCAACAAACAATGCAATCAATAATCTTCAAGCGCTTGCAAAATTGGGGAGTGTCACACTCAACAACCAAGGTAGGTTTTCTCAAGTTCCATGTTCAGTAAATTTGAAGTGGAAATAACCAGAGGGATGCTACAGAACTGTTCGGAGGTGTAGCTACTACTCCACTTCCACAAATTACATTGCATAATTACAAGCAAAGCTTGTTTTTTTTTTTCATCCCTGTGTTTTTCGCCTCATCAATTGAAAGACATGCACGCTTCATTTCATCATCATATCTCATCAATGCAACTATCTTAGGCAATAAATTTGCAACAAAAGGCATTAATTACCCAAGGTCAAGCAATACATCTCTGTAGAACTAACATTAGCAATAGGCTCCATGACACTAGTTAAACAAGCTGAGCTACCCCCTCCACCCCCCTGCTCCACTCTTACTTGCCATGAGCCCGCCAGTTGCTCACTGCTTGGACGTGCAATATGAGTGAGCAAACTTGCACAAGCAGATCAGTGAACAGGCTGGACTTAAGAGAATGTGGAAGGTAAGTGGCTAGGTTGATGTTAAATCTAGCCGGGATTAATGAAGTGTGCTGACAGGAAGAACAGTATTTTTCTCAGGTGAATACTTGATTTTAAACTCTAAATCAAATAGCAATACTGCAGGAGAGTGTCTAATGATGATCAAGAAAATTTTAATGTGGGCAATCTACAAAAAAACGTAGTGAAGAGATACTCATAGCCAAAATATGCATTAAGTCACAACCCATCAAACTAGTACAATTTTGTATGGCTGCTCACAAGATGGAAAAACATATTTGATGAAATAATAATTCTGATATTGTTATATGATGAAATAAGTTATTCAGTATAATCAAACAATGGCAAATCCAAGATGGAATAACAGCAATATGGAAAGGGTGGATTACTACTCACCACATAGGGGAGGCATTGAGTCACAGAAGACACGATGATGAAGACTAACTTTCTCTCTTTCTTTCTTGCACATGTGTTATAGTTCTGAAATACATTATCTTTACTACATGGTGAGTAGTTACTTTTATTCCTTCTATTATTTGAATGCCACCTAGGATTTCCATTATGTTTGTGTACTGTCTTATTTATTATATTGAGACTTTTAAATATGTGTACAGAGCATTTAATTAAAGTTTGTTCTTCAGTGGTATCAAAAAACTAAATGAGGTGAAGTGATAGCATATTAGTGTAACTCCCTCTCTTGGTTAATATGCAGTATGCAGAAGCTATTTTGTTTGTTGCGACATGCTCTGTAGTTCTGTTGAGCTACGTCACTGTTGACTACTACATAAATAAATTAGTCCAAGTGAAGTAACTCTTATTTATTATAACTCACAAAGTGCCTTGACATGAACACTGGTACACAATATTCCATACAGACATGAGATTAGTCGTGACAAGTTATCACTTCCATTAGTAATGTCCTCCAAAGACTAAGTTCACATAGGCACTGCATCATTAGTGCTGTAGTGTCTGTCTATTGTCCACTACACTCCCAGGTAACTTCATAATTGCGATGGTAGTCTGTAGAACATGACTGTTGACTGTAGAATGAGACACTCGAAATTCAGCTGTGTTATAACTTGACGTAGGTGGCAGTATGGGAGCTGCGTGATTGGCTGTGTTGTCTGTGATAACGAGTTCATTGCCTCTGGCTCTCCTGGCCGGATGGTTTCATCATTGTCCTTTGTTAATGTCTGTGGGAGATGTGACGAAGTTCCTTTGTCGATGGCGACCTCTGTTGATCAGTCGCCGTGACTTGTTTTGTGCTATGGGAAGGAATGTACCCAGTAGGAGGTGCCAGAGAATTCAACATCCCCTCCCCAGTCAAGAGAGAGGAGGTGAAGCCTCTATGTCAGCCATTAGGGTCCTCTTTGTTTTCACTGATGAGGTCTGTGTCTGTTAACTCAGGAACTAGCAAGGTGTCTTGAGGTGGTAAATTGTGTGCCACTACCTGTCACGATGGTGAGGGGAAGTACTTCCACTGTGAAAATATGGTTCGGTGCTCTGACAGTTTGGGACATCCCTGTACTGTGCATTTATCAACATAAGAATAACTTGTGGAAGTTTCTACCAGAATGAGCCAATAACTTTTGGGAGGCTTCTACCAGAATGAGCGAATTAGTCCCAAGAAAGGGACAGCACATCATCTACATCTACGTGATTACTCTGCTTTCACAATTAAGTGCCTGGCAGAGGGTTCAATGAACCACCTTCAAGCTGTCTCTCTACTGTTCCACTCTCGAACAGAGCGCTGGGAGAAATGAGCACTTAAATTTTTCTGTGCGAGCCCTGATTTCTCTTATTTTATTGTGATGATCATATTTCCCTATGTAGTTGGGTGCCAACAGACTGTTTTCACAATTGGAGGTGAAAACTGGTGATTGAAATTTCATGAGAAGACTCTGTTGCAACGAAAAACGCCTTTGGTTTAATGATTGCCCCTCCAATTCATGTATCATGTCTGTGACACCATCTCCCCTATTTTGCGATAGTACAAAACGAGCTACCCATTTCATTTGAACTTTTTCGATGTCATCCGTCAGTTCCACCTGCTGCAGATCCCATACTGCACAGCAATACTCCAGAATAGGGTGGACAAGTGTAGTGTAAGCAGTCTCTTTAGTAGATCTGTTGCACCTCTAAGTGTTCTGCCAATGAATCGCAGTTTTTGGTTTGCTCTACCCACAACATTACCTTCGTGATTCTTCCAATTTAGCTTATTTGTAATTGTAATCCCTAAGAATTAGTTGAATTTACAGCTTTCAGATTTGTGTGACTTACCGCGTAATCGATATGTAGTAGATTTCTTTTAGTACTCAGGTGAATAACTCGCACTTTTCTTTATTTAGGGTCAGTTGCCACTTTTTGCACCATATAGATATCTTATCTAAATCATTTCGCAATTCATTTTGATCATCTGATGACTTTACAAGATGATAAATGACAACATCATCTACAAATAATCTAAGAGGGCTTCTCAGATTGTCTCCTGTGTTGTTAATATAGATCAGGAACAATAGAGGGCCTATAACACTTCCTTGGGGAACGCCGGATATTACTTCTGTTTTACTCTATGACTTTCCATTTATTACTACGAACTGTGATCTTTCTGACAGGAAATCATGAATCTAGTCGCACAACTGAGGTGATATTCCATAGGCATGTGGTTTGGTTAGAAGATGCTTGAAAGGAATGATGTCGAAAGCCTTCTGGAAATCTAAAAATATGGAATCAATTTGACATCTCCTGTCGATAGCACTCATTACTTCATGAGTATAAAGAGCTAGTTGTGTTTCGCAAGAACGATATTTTCTGATTCTGTGCTGACTATGTGTTAATAAATCATTTTCTACGAGGTACTTCATAATGTTCGAATACAGTATATGTTCCAAAACCTTACTGCAAATCGACATTAGTGTTATGGGCCTGTAATTCAGTGGATTACTTGTACTTCCCTTTTTCGATATTGGTGTGACTTGAGCAATTTTCCAGTCTTTGGGTATGAATCTTTGTGTGAGCGGGCGGTTGTATGTAATTGCTAAATATGGAGCTATTGTATCAGCATACTCTGAGAGGAACCTGACTGGTATGCAATCTGGATGGGATTTATTAAGTATTTAATCTGCTTTGCTACACCAAGGATATCTACTTATGTGGTTCTCATCTTGGCAGTTGTTCTTGATTGGAATTCAGGAATATTTACTTTGTCTTGTTTAGTGAAGGAGTTTCGGAAGACCGTGTTTAATAACTCTGCTTTAGTGGCACTGTTGTAAGTGACTTCACCATTGTTATCGCACAGAATCTCTTTGGGTTTTCTGCCAGATTCCGAGACAGATGTTCATAGTGGAAATTATTAAAAGCATCTCACATTGAAGCATATGCTATATTTGAAACTTCTGCAAACTTTCCCAATCTTGGGGATTTTTCGTTCTTTTAAAATTTGGCATATGCTTTTTTCGTTGCGTCTGCAACAGCGATCTGACCAGTTTCGTGTACCATGGGGGATCAGTACCATCTCTTATTAATTTGTGGTATATATCTCTCAATTGGTGTCAATACTATCTCTTTGAAATAATTCCACACCTTTTCTATGCTTACGTTATCAAATCGGAAGTCTAGATGTACAGGGTGTTTCAAAAATGACCGGTATATTTGAAACGGCAATAAAAACTAAACGAGCAGCGATAGAAATACACCGTTTGTTGCAATATGCTTGGGACAACAGTACATTTTCAGGCAGACAAACTTTCGAAATTACAGTAGTTACAATTTTCAACAACAGATGGCGCTGCGGTCTGGGAAACTCTATAGTACGATATTTTCCACATATCCACCATGCGTAGCAATAATATGGCGTAGTCTCTGAATGAAATTACCCGAAACCTTTGACAACGTGTCTGGCGGAATGGCTTCACATGCAGATGCGATGTACTGCTTCAGCTTTTCAATTGTTTCTGTATTCTGGTGGTACACCTGGTCTTTCAAGTGTCCCCACAGAAAGAAGTCACAGGGGTTCATGTCTGGCGAATAGGGAGGCCAATCCACGCCGCCTCCTGTATGTTTCGGATAGCCCAAAGCAATCACACGATCATCGAAATATTCATTCAGGAAATTAAAGACGTCGGCCGTGCGATGTGGCCGGGCACCATCTTGCATAAACCACGAGGTGTTTGCAGTGTCGTCTAAGGCAGTTTGTACCGCCACAAATTCATGAAGAATGTCCAGATAGCGTGATGCAGTAATCGTTTCGGATCTGAAAAATGGGCCAATGATTCCTTTGGAAGAAATGGCGGCCCAGATCAGTACTTTTTGAGGATGCAGGGACGATGGGACTGCAACATGGGGCTTTTCGGTTCCCCATATGCGCCAGTTCTGTTTATTGACAAAGCCGTCCAGGTAAAAATAAGCTTCGTCGGTAAACCAAATGCTGCCCACATGCATATCGCCGTCATCAATCCTGTGCACTGTACCATTAGCGAATGTCTCTCGTGCAGCAATGGTAGCGGCGCTGAGGGGTTGCCGCGTTTGAATTTTGTATGGATAGAGGTGTAAACTCTGGCGCATGAGACGATACGTGGACGTTGGCGTCATCTGGACCGCAGCTGCAACACGACGAACGGAAACCCGAGGCCGCTGGTCGCCCTACCTTTCCAGCACGTTCATCCGTCATGTTCCCAGTCCGTTGAAATTTTTCAAACAGATCCTTTATTGTATCGCTTTTCGGTCCTTTGGTTACATTAAACCTCCGTTGAAAACTTCGTCTTGTTGCAACAACACTGTGTTCTAGGCGGTGGAATTCCAACACTAGAAAAATCCTCTGTTCTAAGGAATAAACCATGTTGTCCACAGCACACTTGCACGTTGTGAACAGCACACGCTTACAGCAGAAAGACGACGTACAGAATGGCGCACCCACAGACTGCGTTGTCTTCTATGTCTTTCACATCACTTGCAGCGCCATCTGTTGTTGAAAATTGTAACTACTGTAATTTCGAAAGTTTGTCCGCCTGAAAATGTACTGTTGTCCCAAGCATATTGCAACAAACGGTGTATTTCTATCGCTGCTCGTTTAGTTTTTATTGCCGTTTCAAATATACCGGTCATTTTTGAAACACCCTGTATCAATTCCAAGACTCCATTGGCCTAGGCCAGGGGAAATATGCTCTTAAGGGCATTGCCTGGTACTTGGAGTGGTGTGTGCAGGCCTTCCGGTACATGTGTTGTTGAGCCATATGTTTGGCCATTAAAATGCCAGTGTCAGTGGTGCAGTAGCTTGAGGGCATCTGCTCTGAAAGCTACTGCAACAACCACCCACAACTCGTCTCCCATGGAAGATGTTGACTCTCTAGTAAAGTGATAGAACTGCTAGGATATTCCAAAAATGTGTGAACTTGGAGTGGGTCAAGGTTGTCCTTGACGTAGGCCACAGAATTTGCAGGAAGTGTTTGACTCACAAGAGGACTGTGTTGTTCGTAACAGCATTGACAATGACCCTGGCATTGAGCAGAAGGCAGGTCAGAGCCTGGCTGGAGAAGGCGTTGACACTGGGACAAACATCAGGACATGCATTAAATGAATCATTCCCTCCCACCAGCATGGTGTTTCTATGGTTGGATGATGTCCGGAGCTTATCTCATAATCAAAGGTTGATGGAAAGGAGAATAAAAAGCATGACCAGGGGTTTATGGTCTGTCTGCAGTAGGAATTTTCTCCCTTAGATGTCGTTATGGAATATTTGATGAGAAAAGCGAAGGGCAGGGCTTCTCTGTCAACTTCAGAGTAGCTGCACAGAGCCATGTCAGCATTTTGGACATGAACACTATTGGCTTATTTGCCATCCCTGTCCTGTGCGACAACACTGTCCCGATCTGCATGTTGCAAGGATCCGCAACCACAGTCAGAGGCTTGTGGGGGTTGTAGTACACCAAATGTTTGGAGTCCAGGACTCACTCCAATGCCCGTTGACCTTCAGAAGACCAGTCCCTGCATTTGTCTTTCAGTAGTAATTTGTGAAGGGGCTGTGTGATTGTGGCCACCACTGATAGGAACTTCTGGTAATATTCGACTTGCTCTAAGACAGAATGGAGTTGATTCTTGTTAGTGGGACCTGGGAGTCGGGCAATGGCCGGGAAGTATTTGGTTATGGGGCAGGTACTCAATTTCATTGTGGAAAAAAGAGCACTTGTCTGATGTAAGTTGTATAGCAGTGGACCCAAGTTGTCTAGGTGCTGATCGAACTGCAATTACAGACGCTCTCTTAGCAAAATGCAGAACACAAAAACTTTATGCCCAAAAGTCATCATTTTGTGTATGTGGTGCTGCATCAGGGAAAACAACATAACAGTTCTCATGCATGCCCTTGTCTAAAATCGTTTGAGGTACTCTTTGTGAGCTTGAACCAACACTCCAGTCAGGGTGCATATGCCCCTGGACAATGGGAAAAACCCAGAAATTTTTTTGTCCAGGGAAAACTCTGTAATTCTTTAGAATTTCGGGAATTTTTGGTTTTCAGTTAAATTTTTATAATTTTGACTGGTAAGAAATGAGATTCTAACAAAGACTTTTACTTCAGCTGACTACTGCAGAATAATACTACAGCAATAAAATATAAACGAGAGAATACACCAAAATAAAACTTGAATTGCAAAGAAAATGCGCCATTTACAATAAAAAAAAAACACAGTGAACACACAAGCACCTGCAAACAGCAAAATGCATCAAGGGCTATAGGACAAGCAATAAAATATAAACAAGAGAATACACCAAAATAAAACTTGAATTGCAAAGAAAATGCGCCATTTACAACAAAAAAACACAGTGTACACACAAGCACCTGCAAACAGCAAAATGCATCAAGGGCTATAGGACAGAGACTATGCAGTACTTCATAACAACGAACTGCTCTCAAGGAATGTGACTTCACAACTGTTTACATTTCTATCAGGTCACGAGAAAATATGTGAATGGTGCATTGAGAAGTGTTATTTTCAAAGTAAATTTCCTTTTAAGCAAGGTGAATTAATATTATGTGTGAGAATGTGCAATGAATTTCTGAAATAGTTTTTTTAACTCTCATTTGACACTTAAAGAGAACCAGCCGTTTGGAAAAATCTTGGGCTCAGATGACCAGCCATTTATGCCATTATTCAAAATTTTTTGAATTTGTTTCCTGAAGTGAAGTACCGGGAAGTTGTAAAGTATATTGTCGCTTAACTTGGAAAACATGTATTTTCACCCAGGAAAAAGTGTATTTTTAAATGGAAAACCCATGATTTTTTTTTCTTGTCTGCGTACACACTCTTACAATGCTTACAGTTGTTGCTATTAACATTTATAACAGGGACATTCTTTTATGGACACCACGTATTCTGCTACAAAAATGGCTGTGGAAAGGCAAGAATTCCTACGTATTAGCACTGGAAATGTCTTTAGACCTCCATTCTTCTCCTCGAAAAACTGCAGATATAAATCCTATCTGTTCGTAGTAGTCAAGGAAAACCCCTTTTACTTAGTTGCTGCAGAGATGAATTTTTGGAAAGTTCTTCTGAAAATACTTTGTAACCATGTTCTGCTTATGTGCCCAGCAATGAAAAAGGCTTAAATGGTTTCCTATAACTGTTTTCAGAGAGATGACATGTTCCTTCATGTACCTAGCACCATCATTTATAATATGCTTTACACTGCCATCTTAATTATTATAGTCTTCTAAAGCATGAGCACGTTGTGTTGACTTCATTTTGTCGAGAGCCTGTACACGCGCAACAAGAAGTTTTTGGTCTTTTCATGCCCAAACTGTCTCCAGCAACACAGTAAAAATATGACAGTCTCTTTTTGTCAGTGGTCTCATTAGCGATCGCAACATCGTTGCCAGTTAGTTGCTGCATCACTTCGTCCTTTCATTGTTTCTGTATTGAAGGGATAACCGTTACCTTCATTATTTTGACTCATGGAATGTCACCAGCAATGTTAAGAAAAACCACTGCTAGCATACTTGAACTGAATCTGTATTTTTTTTTTTTTTTTTTTTTTTTTTTTTTTAACCTTCATTAAATGTGCAGTGGCAAATTGAAAACTATAATTTGATTATCGTACTGTTTACTGTCAGTAACTGCAGCTTAAATTCAATGAATTTGTTCATCCTGTGACGAAAAATCTTCGTTTTCTAGTTTGTGCAACGGGTTATAGTCTTTCAAAGATATTTCCATGGTGCTTTGAGCCAGATATTCACAGTTGCTTAACTACTTCTTGGGGCAGTTTAAAGCCGCTGCTAATTGAAGATCACTGCTTTATCTGCATGATGCAGCTCTTTGATCTGACACTCCGTCGTCACCAAACTATTACAAAATGTGTGTACATATATATGAGTCATCTTATCATAAGTTGTGAACACGAATTAAAAATTGGGATTAAAGCTAACTTTATGCACGACAGACATACTTTTTGATCATACTGTGGTGTGGCAATTCTGGCCAACACAGTGCTGTGGTAAGCACAAACCACTAAACTGGAATTCACTTTTAGATGTGGTTTGTGCTTGCCACATCGATGTGAAATTTTCCTGTCCTTGCGTATATCACAAAACGACAATATTTCTGTATAAATGCGTGTCTTCAACCATGTAAAGTGATTAAAAACTCAGATGAAATTCAGGTTGAAAATGCTTTGTGTGCATACTTGTTTGAGAATCATAGTTTTGTTGGACAGTAGAAGAAGAAATCTTATTGAAAGTGAAAGTGTAAATTTTAATCAGTTTTTGTGTCCCATTTAATTTCTGTGAAGCAATCTGTGTCATGGGAATAAGATAATGTATAAGGACCATAATGAGCACTTAAACAACAAAATAAAATGCTGTCCAACAACATGAAGATTTAGCAAAACTTAATATGAAATTAAACTAGTAATTTGACCTTATTTTTAATCTACATTGCCCTTTCCGATACGGCTTCTGAACTTTATTATTCTCATACTTCTTTCTGCATTTTGGGAGCTGTAACAAAAAACTGTGAGCATTCATTCTGATTTTCAAAACACATGTGAGTGACTGCATGTCGACTGTTTGTAGAGTGTGTGTACCCATCAGTGCACAGACATGTCAGTATTACTGTCAGCTGATCATTGTACCATTTTCTGGTAGTAGTGCAGTCAAAATATGATAAATGCAGTTTCATGGACTGTTTAACAGTTAGACTAAAAGTTATCTGTTCATTCCTCGTATAACATTCAGTCTCTGTGCGTGGCATATCCTGGAAGGTGATTTGTCAATTAGCATTGGACGTAGCTTGACAAAAATTACATCCGTCTTTGAATAGTTGAAGGGATTACGTTGTTAAACTGTCCAAATATTCATGAACTAGTACACTTCTTTAAGCTTGTAAGGAAAATGTCAGTGCTCTGCATTATTGCAGATAATTTGCTTTTAATAACTTTATTTGTTTAAAAGACAAAACAAGGAAAACAGCTAATGTTGCAACCTCATTTTCACTTTTTTGTTCTAATTAGTATTGCTTAGAAAAGATCATATACATAAACATCATTCTGACATACTATCGTGCATATTTTCAGGGCAGATAGTGGTTACAGGAGACCCTGCAGTAAGCCTGGTGGATCCACTAACCACAGCAACAGCTGCAGCCGCTGCAGCAACTCACAGCTCTACCCCTACACCACCACCAGCAACTCTCGGAGCTCTGCTTAATGGTAGGTTGCATTGGTTGCGTTCTGATTTCATGACACAGTGTCTGAAGAGAACTAGCTGTGCATTACTAATACATTTACAGTTGAGTTATCTGTTCCAGAATATAATCAGGACTGCGATATGAGATGTTAGAAAAGAAACCCCAGCTGTATCAGAATGTGGTCGTATTTTTCTTACTAATGAAAATTTACACACATTTTGTGACTAGCATTGATAATTTAGTCTGCAGCTGTAAACATCGAAGCAAGCGAAAGTCAGTTTTCTGAGGTTGCTTTTTGTCCACTTTGCTCAGGGCTTTTTCTACTATCACCTTTCTGACCTCCCCCCACCCCAGTGGCTCACCACTCTTTGGTGAGTTTGTGCTTGGCTACCATGGGGCCCCAGTCTTTGCAGCGTCTCTTAAATTTCTGTGCTGCACATCTATCCTGCTGTCATTTTTCCCCTCCCTAGGGGGACATGTATGGGATATTTTTGGAAATGTATTCTGAAGGTTCGATAGCCTGGCATCAGAACAGTACATTGTCTGTTTTTTCCTTCTTTCTTCATTCTCCATCTCATACCCTTCCTCTGCTTAGGAGTTGAGGTTCCTCTGTTTTTCTTCTTCCTCCCTGTGCACTCCTGAAAGCTGGCCCACATGTGTGACACATAACAGGTGACTGGGTAACTCATAATTCCCAGTGTTTGGTTGACAGGTAGAGTTTGCACGTATCCCCTGGTATAGGCCAGGTCCAGGTAGGGGTTATTTCCTCAGCTGTGACGTTCCCAGTTCGCCAATTGGTCTCTGAGGTGTGAACAGTCACCTAAAGCGAGTGAGTCCCATTCTGAGAGGGGGGCCCCTAAGTTGGAAGGAGCGTGTCATCAGAGGCACTGGCAATCTTCTACTTCTCTCTCTCTCTCTCTCTCTCTCTCTCTCTCTCTCTCTCTCTCTCTCTCTCCCTCCCTCCCCCCCTCCTCCTCCTCCCCCTCCCCTCCCCCACCACCCACTCCTCCCCCTCCCCCTCCCCCCTCTCCTCGCCCCCTCTCCCTAGTAAGCCACACACCTCCATCTCAGTCTCTGTCTATTAAATGTGAACAGAATGAGGTTAAAAATTCAAAGACTCTGCCGGTCACACCTTGGTTCCTAGTGGTATTATGTACTGAAGTAGGTCAGTTCTTTGCTACAGTTAATCTCTTTATTATTCAGAAAGGTGTAGATGCAGTTGCTGGCACTGTGAAATCTTAGTCCCGTCTACATAATGGGACTTTTCTTTTGGAAACCAATGGTGATTTTCAAACCCAACAAGTGCTTACAGCTTCTGTCGTCCACGGCAATCCTTTTCTTGTCGAGACCCAATGAATGCTGAATTCCTCGCATGTTATTATTTACTCTTGGCTGCTTGCTGATATTGAGTGAGGGAGAAATTCAAACTTACGTCCCTGATCAGGGAGTCGCTACAGTGCATTTGGTAATGAAAATACCTTAATTCCGATGCACACACTGTTTCTCACTTTTGATCGAGTAGTGCTTCCATCGAAGATCAAAGCAGGCTATGAAGTCATCACAGTCCAACTGTACATTCCCAACTCGAAGTGTTGCTATCAGTGTCAACGTTACAACCGCACTCAAATATCATGTAAAAGTACCACAATATGTTAATTGTGGTAGGGATGCTAATAAGGGCAATTGCCTGCCTCCTCCTTCTAGCCGTATCAGTTGTTTTGGACAGCATGCTGCCTCATCCCGAGAATGTTCTGTGTATCTCAGTGAGCGGACCACTCAGGAGATCCATGTGAAGGAAAAAAGTTCGTAATCATATCGCTCTCAAGTTGTTGGCTAGTCGAAAACCCTGTGGTTTACCAATTGGCACTTACAGTACTGTTCTTGCTATGCCTCTCTCCACGAACGACATGGCCACACAGACTTGAAACCTCAAATTCAGCACTGCAGTTATGAAATAGCTAAGTTTCATGGTAGCATCCCCATCTCCTTCTCTTCCAGCTGTGCACCAAGCCACCAAGTCTTCACCCCCGGTGGCGAAATCCCCCACATCGCAATTGGCAGGCCAAAAAGACAAAAGAAACAATCCCATGAAGCCTTCTTACGTCCCTCCAGCCAACAGCATCTGATTCTTCACCTGCCAGTCACAAAGGCTCCAAAAAATTGAACAAAGACAAATGGTCTTCTCCTTTGCAGACTTGGATGTCCTCTTCAGCGGAGTCACCGTGTGATACCCAAGCCGACCAACCTCCGTTTCACCATTGTGCACCGCCAACTGTTTTTCTGCCATGTAATCTGCAGGCTGACCCAGGGAGAATGTTGATGACTCCTTAGATCCCATGTAACAGGATCCTCCAACCTCTGTGCCCTGTAGCAGTGAGTGCTCGAAGGCTAGCACTCAGCAGCCACTGAGATGACAACTTTTTTTTTCCTCCTCCCCTTGCCCTGTCATGTCTCCCCCCAAGTGGAACATCACAACTTTAAATCCTACAAGGAGGAATTATGATTACTCTTGGAATCATAGTGTCCGCTTGTTTTCTTCCTCCAGGAAACAAAATTGTGTCCTTGCAACTGCTTTGACTTCCCGCATTCCTTTCCAGTCTGCTTTGACACCCCCCCCCCCCCCCCCCTCCCCTGTGAGAATGGCATTCCATCTCAGGGGGGTGTTGTGCTGCTCTTCCACCATGATGTTCATAGTCAAACCATCTCACTGAATAGCTGGCTATGAGTCACTGCAGTCTGCATTTTCCTTCCTCGCTTGAAATTTTGTCTTTTCAACGTCTACATCTGTCCATCATTTGCTGTCATAGGGCAGACTTCCTCAAGCTTATTGCTCAACTCCTTTGCCCCTTTTTGCTACTAAGTGACTTTAATGCACGCCATCCTCTCTGGGGCTCTTCCAGAACCTGTCTGAGAGGTGCCCTCTTCGCTGACAACTCAACCTCATCTGTTGTAACACTGGAGCACCTACGTTGCTTTCAGACTCAACACACATCTGTTCCTGTTTGGACTTCTCATTGTGCACTGCTCAGCTTGCCTGTCATCTTGAGTGGTTCGTTCTCTCGGACACGTACTCGTGCGACCATTTCCTGTGTGCTGTCCTTTTGCTGACCTACCCCATCTTCATGTAAAACCATCTGGCAGCTTTCTAAGGCCAACTGGAGGCTTTACTCCTCCATGGTAACCGTTGTTGAACAACATTTCCCCAGTTGTGATGACCAAGTAGAATACCTTACAAACTTTATTCTTACTGCATCAGAACATTCCATTCCTCGTACTTCATCTTTATCGTGCAAGTGTCCTGGACCCTTATGTAGACTAGGGCTTGCCGCAATGCAATTCTTGTGCAAAGATGTGCTCTCCATGTTTTTAACTGCCATCCTACAATGGGGAGCTGTATTTATTACAAACAGTTGCTTGTGCAGTGTCATCACATTCTTCAGGATAGCAAGAAAGCTCACTGGATTTCATTTACTAGTTATTCTAACGTTCCATTCCCTCTCCATCATGTGGACCAGCCTCCAGTGGCTCTCTGGGACCAAGGTTCATTCCCCAAAATCCGGTCTGACCATTGCAGATGATATACCGTGGAACCCCATTGCTATCTCCAATGCCTTAGGCCGCTATTTTGTGGAGATTTTGAGCTATACCCACTATCACTCGAGCTTCCTCCAACAGAAACAAGGGGAGGTGGCTCGGGTGATAGACTCGTGAAAGCTACAATTCTGCTTTTACTCTGAGGGAGCTAGAGCGGTCTTCCGCCCCAAGGCCAGGCGATGTTCACAGTTAGATGTTGCAGCACCTTTCTCTTACGAGCAAGCACTTTCTCTTTCATATGTAAAGTTGCATATGGGCATATGGCATGCTTCCCATATGCTGGCTTGTAGCCACTGTCATACCCATACCTAAGCCCGGTAAGGACAAACACCTTTCCTATAGCAACCTCTCCATTTTTCTTGCCAGATGTTTTTGTAAGTTGATGGAATGTATGATTCATGCCCAGCTGGTATGGTGGCTCGAGTCTCACAGTGTACTAACCACTGCAAAATGTGAATTTCGAGCATGCTGCTCTGCAGTTGACCATCTTGTCACTTTGTCAGCCCATGTCATGAACAGTTTTCTGTGGAAATGCCAGACTGTGGCAGTGTTTTTTGATTTGGAGAAACCCTATGACACCTGCTGGAGAACTGGTATCCTCTGTACATTCTACACACAGGGCTTCCGAGGCCACCTGCCTCATTTCTTTCAGGCATTTTTAAAAGGCAGAGTTTTCAAGGTACATGTTGGTTGTGCTTTGTCGGACACCTTTATCCAGGAAAATGGGGTGCCTTAGGGCTCCCTCCTGAGTGTCGTCTTCTTTGCTGTAGCCATTAACCCTATTATGGCATGTCTCCTGCCGGGCAACTCCAGCTCCCTTTCTGCCGGCGATTTTGCAATCTATTGCAGTTCTCCAGAGACTTGTCAACTTGAGCCACGTCTTCAGTTATGTCTTGATCACATTTGCTTGTGAAGCATCAACAATGGCTTTTGTTTTTTCACTGACAAAACCATTTGTATAAATTTATAGCAGCGCAGTGTATTTCTTGCACTGTCTTTACATCTTGCGCCTGTTGCTCTTCCATTCACTGAAACTACAAAATTCCTGCGGCTCATGCCAGATAGGAAAATTTCTTGGTCCTCCTGCGTGTCTTACCTGACCTCCTGCTGTATCTGCTCCCTCAATGTTCTACGTGTCTTAAGTGGTACTTCCTGGGGAGTGAACAGACCACCCTCCTCCATGTGTGCCGATCCCTTGACCGTTCAAAATGATATTATGGATGTTTAGTCTATGCATCCGGACGTCCGTCCATCTTATGCCTTCTAAATACAATCCATCATCGTGGAATTAGTTAGGTGTCAGGTACCTTTTACAGTAGCTCAGTTCAAATTCTCTGTGCAGAAGCTGCTGAACTACCACTGTCATAGCAGTGTGATGTTCTACTCAGCAGATATACATCTGTTTGTCTGCATGCCCTGCAACCCATCGTATGCCTCCTCCTTCAATGACTCCTTTTATTGCCAGTATTGGGCACGTCCCTCTTCTCTGTTACCTCCTGCAGTTCGCTTTTGGCTATTGCTCCAGCAGCTTAACCTCACGCTGCCTGCCACTTTCCCGATGGGTGTGAACCCTTCATCACCTTGGTTTTGTGCAGTGGCCCATGTTCATCTTGGACTTCATTTGCTTCCTAAGGAAACAGTGTAAGAATTGATCTATCGCTGTAAGTTCCTTGATCTTCATGTGGACTTAGTGATAGTACATCTATGAACACTGATGGCTCTCGGACTGACCATAGTGTCGGGTGTGCCTTCTTCAGTGCCACAGATGAGTTTTGGTATCAGCATGCAGAACACTGCTCAGTATTTACAGCAGAGCTCTTTGCCATCAGGCCACGCAATACATCCACTCCAATTCTCTCAGTGCCCTTCAGGGTCTTTGTGTGCTGTACTCAGTCCATCACTTATTGCAATGGGTCCAGGAAAGCTTCCACTTGCTCACTCTTGAGGGAGCCACTGTGATGTTTGTGAGTTGCTGGTTGCATTGGTCTGACAGGAAACGAGGCTGCTGACGCTGTTGCCAAGGCTGCTGTCCTCCTACCTTGACTTTAGTTGTTCCCTTACTTCCGGTGATCTCAATGTTGCCATTTGTTAGGAGGTAATGTCACTTTGGTGTTACCACAGATCTTCCATTCATGGGAACAAGTTCCAGTGAATTAAAACTCTCCCAGGGGCTTGACCGGCATTATCTTGGCCCTCTTGCTGCGAGGAGATCATTTTAGCTAGGTTGTGGATAGGGCTCTGTCGTTTTAGCCATTGCCATTTAAGTGGTGATCCCCCTCCATTTTGTGCTTATTGTCATAAAAGTTTGATGGCTTGCAGTTTCCTGAACAAATGCCCCTTTTTAACCACTTATGTTTTAATGTATGTTTGCTGTCTGAGTTATCGGCTGTTTTAACGAACGACGAGTGGGCTCTCGACTGCATTTTACTTTTTATCTATCGTAGTAATATGGTGAAGGTCATTTAATGTGTAGTTCAGAAGCTCTGTTGCCTCTGCAGTATACTTTGTAGACCTTTATCCAAGAGGAAGGCATTGCTTTTACCTGTATTTCCTTGCATTGATTGGGCTTACGTATAGTCGTTTCAACTCCTTTTCTGTATTTGTGTTCTAAGGGTGTGACGTGGGCACGTATGACCTTGTTTTGTGCCCTAAAACAAAACAAATTTTTCGGTTATTTAGTTGACTAGTATTCCAGGTCAGGATTTTGTCTGTTGAAGAGTAACAAGGAAACCATATGGATTGGCCCTCCATGTTTATTTTCTTTGTTCTAATTGGATTTGTAGGTCACTGCTCAGACAGAAATTTCTTAAAGCAGTATAAGATGCTTCTTAAAAATGGTCAACTAATGGAGTTCAAAGATTTTTAGGTGCTCTGAAGATTTTGTGTGTGTGTGTGTGTGTGTGTGTGTGTGTGTGTGTGTGTGTGTGTGTGTGTGTGTGTGTGAAAAATAAAAAACTGAGCTTATCAGTGGATCCATCTGTATCTACAGCCATAGTGTTCTAGCCTTGTAATTGCGAAGTTTTTGGTTTGGTTCTTGCTAGGTACGACAATGTTCTTTCACTTTTGAGTGCGGTATTTATCAAAGTAAAATGTTATGTAATAAACAATGAACCATAATTCTGTAACAAGAATATTAACTACTGATCACACTAAAATACAAAAATTCTTTATAAATTAAAATTTGATACAAACTTCAAATTGAACTAAGACTATCTTATTTCTAGAGATAATGAACAGAATACATCTTTTTCACTTAACAATAACACATTCCAGATTTAAGTTCGAATTTTTAGTTTATTATGAAAATTAAAAATGTATCATTATTAAGAAATTATTACTTACATTGTGTCAATCAACATTAAGTTTTATATTAATCTGGAAAAAAAGGGGTTGCACTTAGCAAGAATCAAGATAAGTGAGAGGTGCATGGTACTGATTTAGGAAATTGATGTCTATACACTGACCTTCAAATCATATACACTAAGTGATCAAGAGTATCCGGGCACCCCCAAAAACATACATTTTTCATATTAGGTGCATTGTGCTGCCACCTACTGCCAGGTACTCCATATCAGCGGCCTCAGTAGTCATTAGACATTGCTAGAGAGCAGAATGGGGCGCTCCACCCAACTTGTGGACTTGGAATGTGGTCAGGTGATTGGGTGTCATTTGTGTCATACATTTGTATGCGAGATTCTCACACTTCTAAACATCCCTAGGTCCACTGTTTCTGGTGTGATAGTGAAGTGGAAATGTGAAGAGACATGTACAGCACAAAAGCGTACAGGCCCACCTCATCTGTTGACTGACAGGGACTGCCGACCGTTTAAGAGGGTTGTAATGTGTAATAGGCAGACATCTATCCAGACCATCACACAGGAATTCCAAACTGCATCAGGATCCACAGCAAGTACTGTGACAGTCTGATGGGAGGTGAGGAAACTTGGATTTCATGGTTGAGCGGCTGCTCACAAGCCGAACATCACGGCGGTAAATATCCAAACGACACCTTGCTTGGTGTAAGGAGCTAAACATTGGACAATTGAACAGTGGGAAAATGTTGTGTGGGGGTGTCGAATCACGGTACACAATGTGGCGATCCAATGGCAGGGTGTGGGTATGGCGAATGCACGGTGAACATCATCTACCAGCGTGTGTAGTGTCATCAGTAAAATTTGGAGATAGTGATGTTAGGGTGTGGTTGTGTTTTCTTTGGAGGGGGCTTGCATCCCTTGTTGTTTTGTGTGGCACTATCTCAGCACAGACCTACATTAATGTTTTAAGCATCTTCTTGCCTCCCACTGTTGAAGAGCAATTCAGGGATGGGGCGATTTCATCTTTCAACATGATCGAGCACCTGTTTGTAACACACGGCCTGTGGTGGACTGATTACACGACAATAACATTCCTGTAATGGACTGGCCTGCACAGAGTCCTGACTTGAATCCTATACAACACCTTGGGGATGTTTTGGAACGCCAACTTCATGCCAGGTTTCACCGACAGGCATCGATACCTCTACTCCGTGCAGCACTCTGTGAAGAATAGACTGCCATTCCACAAGAACCTTCCAGCACGCCATAGAACGTCTGCCTGGAGAGTGGAAGCTGTCATCAAGGCTACCTTGACATTTTTTAGTTCAGCTGTTGCAATGCAGTGTACCATTTGCTCATGCAGTGGGTCTTATTTGTTCACTACAAGCAAAACAGAACATAGATTTTCATGACACTGTCAACCAAAGTGTAATCGTAGGGATTGTGCCATGTTGTGGTTTAGAGTTAAAAGAGGGAGCTTTTTAATCCTAATAAAGTAGGGAATGAAGTACCAACTAAGTCCCTTCATGTTACATAAATTGTTCGAAGTATTGAAACAAGGTTATTAGAAGGAAAATTTTCTGTTGCAGGTTCAATGCTTAAAATTTGTCCGCTAAGACATTCCTATTGCTCCTCCACCACCCTCAAGGAGCTCAAAACACAGCAATTTGCTTTAAGAACTTCAAGTTTGTACGCAGATTATGGGGAATTGTGCTTCACAAGAACTAGTGAATCTGTAGCATTTTATTGACATCTAACTCCCTCTACTTTTAGCTATGATTACGACAAATAACAGTGTGACTCCTCTGATGATGTTTTTTCACAATGTCACACATTTGGAACCTTCTTCTTTCGGTGTAAGAGATACACCCATTGTCTATAACGATATATCCTTCTGTGTGGTGGTATATGATTAATGATAATTGGCAAAAGTGTTCATGAATGTAGCCAAAAGCATTGGATATAGAGAAAAACTATAATGAATTAATTTAAATAAATTCCTTTTTTTGTGGAAATTGCTTATCAAATAACAAAATGAACAAAAGTGTATCTTGGTTGCTGTTACTGTTAAGCAGCACATAACTAACATACTTACATACTGGGCTGAGTTACTTGCAAATAGTGAAAAAACTAGCACTGCATTCCATCTGACCTGAGATACTGTCATTATTGTTCTCATTACAAATGGATAGGGACTGGAAAATTTTGCATTTTGTGACAAAATTTAAAATAGATGCAAATTCTGCCATAAAAATGTAAAAACATGAAATTACGTAATAGGCACTATTTCAGTGCGAATTCTATCCAGACGAAATATTTTATCAGAGATAGTTTGAAATTCTTTATTTTCTGCTTATAAATAAGTTTTCAGTTACTGGTATTGTACACCATCTAGCGAAGCCCAATTTGGAAAGATAATGTGTGCAAGAACTCGTTTGCAAAATAAAAAAAGTGCACAAATGCGATAATGTATCTGTGCACGTGACGTTCTGGTGCCGTGACAGTTGAGAATGGTTGAATGATTTATTTAAGATACATGATGCTAATGCAACTTAGTACTCAGCTGTGTGACCTAGCATTTTATAACAAAGAAATGTGTATGTTTGATTGTTAATTTACTTAAGTTCAAAAGTTGTTATAGTGCAAACACTTTAATGTGACCAGTTAGGTGGTCGTGTCAAATACCGCAAGAATTTGGGCCTGAACTATGTCATTAACAATATGCTGCCAACATCAACAAGCAGTTGTGTGGTTACTGTTCCCAAACGCTTTGTGCTGTGCGTTGTTCGTTGTTTTCTTATTTTGAAGTCCATTAACAACTAATCCTTGTCCAAAACGGATTTAAAGTATGACCCTTGCGACATCACAAGAGATCGGTGATCCCAGTGTCAGTTCTGCTTTTGGAGAATGTGGGTATAGACTGCTGCCCTGCAAGAGGAAGGTGGAGCTTCCTTCCCACCCTGCACTCCCCATTGTAAATTGATGCATCGACTCCTGGCACTTCTTTTTAAATTGCAGTTTTGCTCGTTCCTACAAAACTGACATTCACTAAGTTATTTTAATCAAAGTGCTGCAAAAGTAACCTTGAGATTTTGGAAAATAATGTTATATGAAAAGTAACTATTTCACACTTGACTTCAGAGGATGGCTAGGACAACTTATGTGTAGTTAGGAAAGGAGAGTAAAGGGAAAAAGCATCTTGAGGAATGGTGGGGAGCCGTTCATAGAATGTACTCTTTAAGTAGTTGAGCCACAACGGCCATCAGTTTTGTGGTTAAATAAATTGCAGTTGCAGGCATTGTGACACTGTGTGTAAAAATTGAACAGTCTCCCTCTCCATAACTTCATTGGGAATGAAACATAAATAGAACGAAGTCACCTTATGTGGGGGAAATTGCTTGGTTATTCCTCTTTCGTTGTTATTAAATAACATTTGAATTGGTCTCTGCTCTGTGCTGTATTTACTTTTCAGTACTCTGAAGTGTTGTAAGTGCACATACTAATGAACTTCTCCAGTGGCACAGAAGTCTGCTTTGAAGTGCTTTATATGGCAAGACTACATCTCCTAAAAGTCACCAGTTCCTAAACATTAAACTAATTGCAAGTAGTCGACTGTTTAATAAATTTAACCTATAATGTATCCCATTTAGAAGCTGTTGAAGATAATTATTGTTTTGAAAATTGGGTTTCACTAAGAATGGCTTTTAACAATGTACTTGGCCATTAACAGTTTGTGTGTGTGTGTTTTTGTTTTTGTGTAAAGATTGCACTTCAACTAAATAATTTTATTTTATTTTATTTTTTTAGATCTGACAAATGGATCCCTTAACACAGGTCCTCCAGTTAGTTCTTCTTTGGTTTTGGGACGTGGAGCTTCACCAAGTCTAGAAATAAACACTACTATTGCGTCAGTAAATGGTGGACCTTATCAGTCACTTTCAGGATCGCCATCTCCTATTTTATCTCAACCTGGTAATGTAACAACCCTAATGTTTTTCTCTTAATTTTATTGATTCACAATATATTAATCTATAGTTTGCATTGATTGTGTATTTCCTACAATATACAGATGAAATAGTTAATGACCCAATTCATAACATGCCTTTGCTGGTTGGAACGGGCACAGCTCCTCCACCACCACCACCCCCGAATAATTTTCACCATCCACGTGCAACTCCGGGAAAACTGCCTGCCATGCACATCAGACTGAAGTATGGACAGTTGGGACCTGGAAAGGGGCAGTTCAACTCTCCTCATGGCTTTTGTTTAGGCACAGAAGAGGATATAATAGTGGCAGACACAAACAATCACCGTATACAGGTAAGAAAAGGCGAAATAAAATTACAGTTCACATTAAATAAATGCAAATGCAAATAAATTGGTGTTAAAGGGTCATAGACTTGTATTTGTTCCCTGAATTCCATTGATAAATTATTAATATAACATATTAAGAGTTGTTAAAAGATTGGGGCTATTGGACATAATTAATAATTCTCCACATTTTGGCTTTTAAATACGAATAACATATGTCACACATCAGCTCAGCGAACCATGGCAAAGAGCATGGCAGTGGGGTATGCTCCCTTGTACCAGTTATTAGACTTTTTTCCCAATCCATTCATGTATGGAGTGAGGGAAGACCATTCATGTATGGAGTGAGGGAAGAGTAATTGCTTTGATGTCGTTGTTTGCACCGTAGTCAATCTTTCCTTCTTAATCCCTATGGGAGTGATATGTAGGGGGCTATTATATTGTATCTTCCTATGTTTATAACTTAAACTTGGTTCTAGCAACTTTTTAAGTATGGTTTTATGGGATACTTTGTGTCTTATCTTCAAGTGTCCGCCAGTTTGGTTCTTTTAAGTCCCCCCTCCCCACCCACCCACCCATCCACCAAACACCCCCCCCCCCCCCCCCCCCCCCCACACACACACACACACACACACACACACACACACACACACACTACTTTGGGTCAAACCAACCTTTGACCATGTTGTCCTACTTTGTATCCATTTGATATGCCCTGATAGTCCTGTTTGCTATGGGTCCCACGCACTTGAACAATATTGTACAATAGGTTGCACTAGTGTTCTGTATGCAGTTTTCTTTGTAGACGGATTGCATTTTCCTAATATTCTGGCAGTGAACCACAGCCTGCCACCTACTTCACCTATGATTGACACTATGTGGCCATTCCACTTAACTTCCATCTTATTTAGTAACCACTTGAATGCTTGTATTATATTCATAGGTTGCAAAATTAGTTGTTTGGCTGGTTGTAATTGCACTGATCATTGCTAGGACTTAGCAAGAGTTCTTTATTTGATATTTTTGTTTGATGCCCCCCCCCCCCCCCACCCCCCCCCGCTCCGCAGTAGCTTGTGAACTGTGGCAGTATTTTTTGGATCACCATTATGCTAAGGCCATTGGCCATTTCATTCTTCCGTCAGCAGTTGTATTGGTATGCATTATTTTGTCCATAATTGTGCAAAAACATGGAAGCTAATGCATAAGTTGTGATGACAGTGTTTGTCGTTCATGGAAAAAATGTCGAAAGGTACTGACATAAGGTACGAGATGATGCTGTAGGTAATGTGACTGTCCTTTTGTGTTTTGGAGTGCTTCAAAAAATCTCATGCCAGAATAAGACCATTTAATTTTTAAAAATTTGATAATGAAACATACACGGTGTTTATAACTAAAGTTAAGCTTTCGAACCACTGTAGAAATAATACCATTGGTCAGAATGACGTCAAATTGCAATGGAATATTATTGGAGAAGGGGTGAAAATGTACGGCAGAAGAAAAATAAATAGTTACAAAATGTAGCAGTAGATGGCACTGTAAGCATCATAATTTAATAGTGGTAGACCACAAATGACAAATGAATAATACAACAATGCCTATGGTGTATGTTTCATGTTAAACAAACTGCACTACTCAGTGTGCGTGGTTGTACAGTTGTGATACTGTTAGTTATGTAAGCCCATCTACCACGGCAAGGTCATATCACATTGGATTGGAAAAATAGATTTTTAATTGTGCTGAGGCCAAAAACCGCATAAAAAGCATCACTCGCATCGGTTTTTAACTGTCCCAAAGCAAAAAACTGCATGAAAAGCATTAATCACGACGGTTTTTAATTGTCTTGAGACCAAAAGCAGCATAAAAAGCATAAATCAAAATCAGATTGGATTATTAATTTCCGTGTGACTGCCGCAAAACATGTTCAATATGCTATCCACCATTTTCTGCAACAAGTTGAAATTGAGAAACAGTGTGTTCCACAAATGATCGAAATGTTTCCAGGGTCACGTTCAGAATCTTTTGCGCAACGTGTGCCTTAAGTGCAGTTAAGTTTGCAGTCGGAACACTGAACACAACGTCTTTCTGATAGCCCCACAGCCAAAATTCACATGGATTAAGATCAGGTGATCAGGAGGGCTGATAATTCTAGAATTTCAGAAATGGTGCTTCAGCAGCTGCTTAACTGGATTTGCAATGTGCGGAGGTGTGCCATCTTGCATAAAAATGATCCCATCCACGCTGTTGGAGAGCGGGAATGATGTGGTTGGGTAAAAGGCACTCATAGCGCTTACCAGTGATGATACAGGCAACAGGACTAGAAGCACCCGTCTCTTCGAAAAAATATGGCCCTATGATAAATGGTGCCGTAAATCTGCACCATAGAGTGACCTCTTTCAGGATGAAGTGGTACTGGTTGACTTGGGTGTGGATTTTCCATTGCCCATGTTCGACAATTTTGTGTATTGACATATCCTGTCAGCTGGAAGTGGGCTTTGTCTGTCCACAAAATTTTCTACAGTGAATCATTGTCCAATTCCATGTGAGCAGGA
Organism: Schistocerca piceifrons; assembly: GCF_021461385.2. Lineage (NCBI taxonomy): Eukaryota > Metazoa > Arthropoda > Insecta > Orthoptera > Acrididae > Schistocerca > Schistocerca piceifrons. Next base: position 175,889,717 of record NC_060144.1, read on the forward strand.
AATTCTAAAGCAAAGGTCTCGCTTGCTGGCAGGTCAACAGGAAGTAACTCGTTAACATGGGTAATTTTGAATGGATCACAAAGAAGGATGTTTCGTAGGATTTTATGCACCATGCTCATGGGTATGTCCTATGTTTGGGCAATTCTCCATGCACTTCACGTTTGCACATCACCACTCATCTCCTCCTGCATTGCTGTTGCCACTGCTTTCACTGACGTCGAATCAATTTGTTTACTCCCTCTACCGGGTTGCACACCAAAAGAACTCATCTTTTCGAATTTTGGAATAATGTTCTCCAAACCCATGGCAGTCATCGGACCAACACCTTTTTTCAAACCCTTCAGTGTCCGGAACATCTGCAGAGCAACATGTGCACAGCCATCATTCTTGTAATACAGCTTTACAAGCAGAGCGCTATCCTGCATTGAGACAGTCATGGCGAACACCGTGGCGCGAAAGAAGGAAAAGCCTTGTACCTGACGTGTTTGTACCAACTTCAGTGGGTCACGGTCGCGTGCGACAGGTGTTTTCATTTATGTATTCTTGACACACAGTGCCATCTATTGATCAGTTTTCACATTCCCCCCCCCCCCCCCCCCCCCCTTCTGCCATACTTTTTCTCCCTTCTCTGATAATATTCTGTTGCAATTTGAAGTCATTCTGACCAGTGATGTTATTTCTACAATGTTTTGAAAGTTTAATTATCATCACCCTGTAATGTTCATAAGTAGTGTGTTTAGTAGTGTCTCATGAGTAATTTCAATCAAATAACCTACTACACCTTATGTATGAGAGAATGTTATTTTGTGCAACATGTTTCCTGTTCTTGTCATTGGACACAAATAACTATTTTATAAGTTCACAAACAACTGTCTCTGGCTGCCGAGACCATACTGGCCTCTCAGCAGGCAGAGACAGTGGTGATATGTGAAAGAGTGTAACCTATGTGATGATATCTCTTCAGTTTGTAAAAGTTGAGATTCATTAGTGTTGTGAAATCGCGTATTTCATTCAAAAGAGTCTTAATTTTTTTTTACTGATTTTGTTCTAATTTTCAATTTCTTTAGGTGAAAGGCAGAAAAATACCATCTTATCACTGTAACCAGATGATAAAATACATTTTTGAAGATTCAGTACTTCATATTCTACATTTTGGCTTCGTAAAAATATTGGTTTTGATACTGTCAGTGTATGTTTTTTGCCTTTAAAACTCACTGGCCCCAGGCCCAAATTCCTTCCATAAGTGGTGTTTTTTTTTTTTTTTTTAGCTGCTTCTGGTTCACTACAGGGGCAATAAGTTGCCTTTTTGGGAATGATGTTTTAACCTTCGAAATATGATACATTTCATCAGTTGATAATTCCTAAGCAAAACACTGGTCCCAGTTTCCATTTCTCTGGGAAAAAGGGGTTTAGTGTTTAATATTGTTATTTGCTGTCAAGTCAAAGCCAGTATTCCGCAATTGAGTTTAGGAATGGCAAACATCTGAGTATGCACAGTGTAGATTTTTGAATTACTTTTTCAGCATACATACGAAACTCAGGATAAGAAGAGTGCAGTTAAATTGTTCAAATTTATTTATTTATTTATTTATTTATTTTTTGGGAAGATGCTTATGTAGAAAAAAAATTAGCAGTGGAAACAAAAAAGGAAGTATTTGATTTTAATGATTTGAGGTTACTCAGAACTATGAAAGTTTAATGGTTGAGGCCGGAGTCAGTAATGCAGATTTGTTCTTTGTAAACCAGACTGAAATACCAGAGAGAAAACGACATTCAGTGGTTGCAGTTTTGTTTTATTTAAATAGAAAGAGCTGATTTGAATCTGAAGACTTAGGTTTTGTGAATAAAACTAGCTATATAGCTTAATTTACATGGATTGGATAGAAAGATGTGGCAACACTTAAAATTAATACCAGACTTAATTACAGATATTCACCATATTACATACCCTCATCATAATGCCCCACATCTTGATCACCTTCCGCCACATAGATGGAAGGAGTCGTACGCTGTCAATGTGTCCTCTTCTGTTCGTGTTTTGACCACCCTATGGCACAGATGATGTCTTCTCTTGCGTTGTAGTGCATGTTTCTTCACCTTGGTGAACAGATTGTAATCGCATGGACTTGTGAGCAGCATTTGAAAAGTCCGTGCAAAGTCCGAGAGATGGCACCACCGGCATGTATCGAGGTCATGTTTAATCAGTAGCATCTTTGGAAAGAGCGCACACAAACTTTCAGCCATATTGGTTTATTTCTTTGTGTTTGGCATTCGTGTGAATCAAGGAAGTCAAGTGAGTGTCAAGAAATGGATGAAGAAGAATTTCGCGTGGTATTTAAACATTACTTAATGAAAGGCCAAATGCGTCAGGAGACTAAAGAGAAGCTTGATAAACATTGCGGTGACTCTCCATCTTCGATCAGAAAGTTTATAATTGTTTTCAAAATTTTCATAGTGACCATATGGGCACAAGTGATGCTGAATGTTCTGGATGCCCTGTGGAGGTTACAACTCCAGAAATCGTTGATAAAATCCATGATATGGTGATGGATGACAAAAGAGTTAAGGTGTGTGAGATTGCTAGTGCTGTGGGCATCTCGAATGAACGAGTACATAATATTTTGCATAAACATTTGAACATGAGATAGCTATCTGCAAGATGGATTTCACAATTGCTCACGCTTGACCAAAAACAGAATCGTGTGAAGTGTTGCAAGGATGGTTTGCAGCTGTTCATGAAGGATCCGCAGAACTTTGTGCCGTTTCATCACTCTGAATGAAACATGGATACATTACTATACTCCTGAGACCAAACAACAATCTAAACAATGGGTTACCAAGGGAGAATATGCACCAAAAAAGGCGAAGACTATTCCTTCAGCCAGAAAGGTTACGGTGACTGTCTTTTGGGATTCGAAATGGATAATCCTCATTGACTATCTGGAAAAGGATAAAACTATTACAGGTGCATATTATTCATCATTATTGGACCATTTGAAAACTGGGCTGGAAGAAAAATGCTGGCGAATGGACTGCAAAAAAGTCCTTTTCCGTCACAACAATGCATCAGCACACACCCCAATTTGAAGAAATTGCTGGCGGGACGAAAATTTTATTCAAACGAGGTGGTGATTGCAGCAACTAATAGCTATTTTGCAGACTTTGACAATTCTTATTATTTGGAAGGGATCAACAATTTAGATCATTGTTCAGAGTGTATACGATCCGGGAGATCCGGGAAAAACCCGGGAATTTTTTCGTCCGGGAGAAAACTGGGAAACACCGAGGAATTTTTTAGAATTCCGGGAATTTTTCATTGTTTTAGTTATCAGTTAAATTTTTGTAATTTTGACTGGTAAGAACCAATTCTCTAAGGAAGGATATTACTGTATCCTGCTTCTGCAGAATAATACTGCAGCAACAAAACATGAACGAGGGGGGGGACTTAAGTAGCAAAGGAAATGCGCCATATACAACAACAAAACACAGTGCTCATACAAGCGTCTGCCAAGCAAAGTGTGTCAAAGGCTTTAGGAAGAATATGCAGTGCTTCGTAACAACAAATTGCCTCTGATGAGCATGACGTGACAGCTGTTTACATTAGATTCATTTGAGCAGTTGCGGTTGGGCTCTTGTGCATGCACAGTTGAGTCGCGTATGAGTAGTACCTTCTCCCGCTTCTGGCTACAGATATGTGGCTGGCTGCCACTATCTAAACTACTCCAGTTTGGAAATATCGTAGATCCGGACCTGATGCACAGAGCAGTATGAGTTGTAGTGGGGAGGTGGGTAGTCTCCAGTGATGTTGCTGTTTCCTCTTCGTTTACACTCTCACATTAAATGAAAACAAAACGGATTTCTGTGGCCAGTATCTACCAAATGAATTAAAATACATTCACATAATTACGGAAGGCTAAAATATGTTGTTAGTTCCAGGTTTTATTTCCACCTTTTTGACAGTCAATCATTAATCGCCTTGCAGAACAATTAAGTTATTTTTGTCGGTTTGCTAAAGAGATTTGGCTTTTATTAATCTTCTGCACTGAGGCAGTCAATTTATTTGAAACGAAGTGTTTAATTTCACACTGTTGGCTAGTTTCAACTGTTCGCTTTATTTCATGTGCACGTTTTCCATCTTCTAGTTCGTATGGCATTATGCCATAATAAATAACCAAACATGAAATACAGTACAGGTACTCAAGAGAATTTACATCCGAATCTGGACATAGGATTGTGCACTTTAAGCCAAATTATGCATTTTAGTATGGTTCACGAAATTCCGATGTTCTTGAAGTGTCCTTTGATGTCTTGTTTCTTTTATGACATAATACAAGATCTTTTTATGATTTACACGTACGAACATGTGGGCTTCCTGCACCATCGTAGCTGCACAGGCGCAGTGACGCCTGTTATCTGGCGTTCTCTGGCAACTGCTGAAATGAACCAATTTCTAACAGGTCATGGGAAAATATTTTGAATGGAGGTTTGAAAAATGTTACTTTCAAAGTAAATTTCCTTTTACGCAAGATGAACTACCATATGTGCGAGAACGTACGATGAATTTCTTAAATCACAGAGTGTTTGACTCTTATTTAAAAATCAACTCTTTGAGGACAACCATCTAGAAGAATTTCAAGCCCAGAAGATCAGACATTTACGTTGTTATTAAAAATTTCACTGGCACATTTGTGTGATGATGTATCTTAAAGTGTAACACGTGCAAAAAGATCCACATTATATGTGGAAGCTTAGCTTGTCTTGCAGCTTATTAATCTTAGAGACCAATAATATTTGTGAAAGCTTTGTCTTTCTTGTAGCAACACTATGTGTGTTAATTTAAACCATTAACTTTTCTTTTTTGTGCGTTCGTTCTACTTAAGAGTAATCTTGCTATTGGTTGACCACATCACGTGTCCTATGCTGTCATCAGCTGGCGAGATCACGTGACATGAGCTATGACTGCCTTACAAAAGCGCGTCACAGTCTCGATTTCATTGCTTCAGAAAGTAACATGCAGTGTTTGGTGGAAATCGAATTTATACCTCTGTAACATGAAAAAATGCAGCGTTCATGTTGCTGCACATCAAAGATCTTCCCAAAACATGTTTTTTTTCCCCCTGGGTTTCGTTTTCTAAAGTGCCGGCAAATTCTACGTCTGTGTAGAAAACTATAAACATTTTAAGGATTGATAAGTTTTACAGCACTGAGGAAAAGTGTACTGTCACTTACGATGGAAAAAGTGTATTTTCACCCGGGAGAAAGTGCATTTTCAACCGGGAAAAATCCGGGAATTTTTTTTCCTTGTCCATGTATACACCCTGTTGTAAGTCCAAAAGGAGACCATGTTGAAAAATAAAAAAAAGGTTTACCCCAAACATGTAAGTAGTTTTTATTTTTGCACAGGCTTTTCAAATACCCGTCGTATATCGGCTGAATATGGTGGATGTACCAGTATCATCTTCCCCCATATATGCAGGAGCTCCTGCACTGGGTTCACTGTGTGGCATCGTGCCATTGTCATGAAGGATGATGGGATGCAGTGCCAAGAGGTGTTGTCGCTTTCTTTTCAGTGTGGTATGAAGGTGATGTCGCAAGAAATGGCAGTGGCAGTCTGTTACAGTACTTGAATTGGTCTCTTGTGCTTTCAGACAATACACACTGCAACTAACTAAAGCACAGTCCTCACCGCTGACTACACTATTTCACATCACATTCTTCTGTCGGCTACAGACAGCGCACTTGCTATTTGATGCACATCCTTCAAGTTAGGGCACTGTTGCCACTACTTTCATCCACCCCTCGTAGTTCTGTATTTATTGCACTGTTTCGGCTACTTGCACCATCAGAGGTGTGAATAAGTTTAAAGAAACATAGAGAGATACAATTGCTTGGTATGCATCACCTGGCTACAATACATGAAAAATTAAGAAGATAATTTTTTCAAAAGTTCGCGCACCAAAACTTAAAACTTGCAAAATGAGGTTCAGTGTCAGTATCAAAATCCTATGTCTAATCGGAGTGTCATCCTTCAACGTGATAAAAATATTATACAAAGGTATAAGGTCTAGCTGACTGGTGATACTAGTTTGGGGAAATTGTTGCATTCAATCTTGTTTTCCCTTCATTATTATAAATACACTACTACAGTCATGTGAATCACATTTTTTATAAGATTAGCTTTTCAGATGGTGGCAATTAGTCCATGAGTGCTTCACCTAAATTTTACAAGAAGTATTCATCGAATCTGCTGTGCAAAATATCTTCAGGATAGCCACATAAAATTAAATATTAAATGCTCTTTGCATTAATATGACGTTATGACTATAAAAGTTGCACTTGCATTTATAATTATGTGTGTGAGATCAAAATCTGTGCCCTATGAACTAAAACTTACCCAAACAGTGTACTAAAACATGTTGACACATAAAACAGAATATAAGGAACAAAACAGTCTTGATTATGAAATTATAGCATTTTGGAAGGCAGCTCCATCTTCCAGAAGAAAGACTAACTTGCTCCTTGGGACAGGTTGATTGCCACAAGATTAGCAGGAGCTCCCCTGGCCCAGCATAAGTGATGCGAGGTGTGGCCCAGTGTGAGCAGCTGTAGCGCGTGTCACAATCAGCACACATCACTAGCAGTTTTCAAAAATCCAGTCCTGGTTAAATTTACTCTGTTTGTTGAAAATTGTTTGTGGAGCTCAGTTTTAGTGGGTAAAAATTAGTAGGTCTTCTAGTTTAAGGTATGTTTGTGCTTTCACTCATCTGACCTAAAATGTGCTTCTGTGTTTTAAGTGTGTTGTCAATGTGCTACTTCTCCAACTGTAGGAGTACTCCTTTAACCTTGTTGGATTATTTGAATGCCTTTGTGCTTGGTGTAATTATTTTAATATTGTTCTCATGATCCATATGTGAGCGATGTATAGGAGATTGTAGTATATCCCTAGCCATCATTTAAAGCCAGTTATTGAAACTTGGTTAAATGTCCGCATGGTAGTTTACATCTATCTTCAAGAGTCCACCAATTCAGCTTCTTCAGCATGTCTCTGAATCTTTCTATGAATAAAACAAACCTGTGACAATTCGTGCCACCCTTCTATGTATACATTCACTATCCCCTGTTAGTCCTGTTTGGTATGAGACCCACACACTTAAGCAATATTCTAGAATGGGTTGCATGAGTGATTTGCAAGCAATCTCCTTTGTAGACTGATTTGCACTTCCCCATTATTCCACCAATAAACTGAAGTCTGCCAAATGTTTTACCCACAACTGACTCTATGTGAACATTCCATTTCGTATCCCCATAAAGTACTACAGCCAGGTATTTATATGAATCGGCTGATTCCATATGTGTCTAATTGATATTATAGTCATACAGTACTATGTTCTTTTGTTGTGTGAAGTGAAAATTATGCATTTCTGGGGATTTAAACAAGTTGCCTATCTTTGCACCACTTTGAAATCTTAACAAGATCTGACTGAATATTTATGTAGCTTCTTTCTAACAGTAGTTCACTACATGTAACTGAGTCATCTGCTGAAAGCCTGAGGTTACTATTAATATTGTCTGCAAGATCCTCAATCTATAACATAAACAACAGGGGTCCCAACACCCTTCCCTGGGTGCACCTGAAGCTACTTTTGCATCTTACAATGACTCTCCGTCCAAGATAACATGCTGCATCTTATCTATCAAAAAGTCTTCAATCGAGTCACAAATTTTGCTTGATACCCCATATGATCATACTTCGACAGTAAGCTTAGGTGTGGTACTCAGCCAAATGCTTTTTTTGGAAATCAAGAAATACTGCAGATTCTTGAGTGCCTTGATCCAAAGCTTTCAGTAGGTCATTTGAGAAAAGAGTGAATTTTGGTTTGATGTGATCAATGTTTTCAGAACTCATGCTGGTTAGCATGGAGGAGGTCATTCATTTTGAGATACCTCATTATGTTTGAGCTCAGATATGCTCTAAGATTCTACAACAAATTGATGTTGGGAATATTGGATGGTAGTTTTGTGGATCACTTTTACCACCATTCTTGTAGATGAGTGTGACCTGCTCTGTCTTCCAAATAATGGGCACAGTTGTTTGTTCGAGGGATCTACGATAGATTATACACTGAAGCACCAAAGAAACTGGTATAGGTATGCATATTCAAATACAGCGATATGTTATCAGGATTTAAGTGGGTTTGAACGTAGTGTTATAGTCGATGCACGAGCGGTGGGACACAGCATCTCTGAGGTAGCGATGAAGTGGGAATTTTCTTGTACGACCATTCCAGGAGTGTACCGTGAATGTCAGGAATCTGGTAAAACATCAAATCTCAGACATCGCTGCAGCCGGAAAAAGATCCTGCAAGAACAGGACCGACGACGAATAAAGAGAATCGTTCAATGCGACAGATGTGCAATGCTTCTCAGATGGTTGCAGGTTTCGGTGCTGGGCAATCAACAAGTATCAGCATGCGAACCATTCAACAAGATATCATTGACATGGGCTTTTGGATTGGAAGGCCCACTTGTGTAACCTTGATGACTGCACAACACACAGCTTTACACCTTGCCTGCGTCCATCAACACTGACGTAGGACTGTTTATGACTGGAAACATGTTGCCTGGTCGGATGAGTCTCATTTCAAATTGTATTGACCGGATGGATATGCATGGGTATGGAGACAACCCCATGAATCCATGGACCCTGCATGTCAGCAGGGGACTGTTCAAGCTGGTGGAGACTCTGTAATGGTGTTGGACATGTGCATTGGAGTGATATTGGACCCTTGATATGTCTAGATATGACTGACAGGTGACACATACATAAGCATCTTCTCTTGATCACCTGCATCCATTTATGTCCATTGTGTATTCTGACAGACTTTGGCAATTCCAGCAGGACAGTGCTTTGCACTACATGTCCAGAATAGCTATAGAGTGGCTCCAGGAACACTCTCCTTAGTTTAAAAACTTCCGCTGGCCACCAAACTCCCCATACATGAACATTATTGACCATATCTGTGATGCCTTGCGACATGCTGTTCAGAAGAGATCTCCACCCCCTCATACTCTTATGGACAGTCCTGCCGGATTCATGGTGTCAGTTCTCTCCAGCACTACTTCAGACATTTGTCAAGTCCATGCCACATCGTGTTATGGCACTTTTGTGTGCTCATGGAGTCCCTACACGATATTAGGCAGGTGTACCAGTTTCTTTGGCTCTTCAGTGTAGTTAGAAAGGGGCTAACTCAGCTGCCAATTCAATATAGAAACTGATAAAGATCTAATCGGGTCCTGTAGCTTTGTTCAGTTTTAATGGTTTCAGCTGTTTGTCAACACCAGTAACACTAATACTAATTTTCTTCAGCTTTTTAGTGGTCCAGGGATTAAATTGGAGCCGTTTTTCTGGGTTTTCCTTTGTAAGGGAACATTTGAAAGCAGAATTAAGCATTTTTCCTGTAGCTTTGCTGCTCTCAGTTTCAGTTTGTCATTCACTAAGGACTGGACACGAATTTTGGTGCCACCAGCGGCCTTTACAAGTGACCAGAATTTCTATGTGTTTTGTGAAAGTTGGTTCAATACTATTCTGCTACAGTCATTGAAGGCTTCACGAATTGCTTGCTTGACAATCAAATGCATTTCATTCACATCTCTGTAGTCCTATTCTTTGTTTTACACTTCATGTAGTAATTCCTATTTCTTTAGAAGTTACTTTACAGTGGCTGAATACTATAGAGGGTCCCTTCCATTATGAACTATTGTACTGGGTACATATCTATCCAGTGCATGTTCAAGAATTCTTTTAAACTTGAGCTAGTATTCATCTACATGTTTCTTCCCTGTGCTGAAAGTTTAAAGTTCGTCATTGAGATATGAAACTACTGATTTTTTGTGTAATTTACTGAACATATGTATCTTTTTGCTTGTTTTAATTATTGTACTTAGGTAGTCATTGTTGCCACAACCACACTGCATCATGGTCAGTGATAACAGTTTCAATGTGGATGTCCTTGAAAGAGGTCAAGTCCACTTGTTGCCATAAGATCCAATATATTTCCAATGTGAGTGGGGTTCTGAACTATCTGTTCTAGGTAGTTTTCAGAGAAGGCATTTAGTAATGTTTCAGAGGATGTCTTTGTGATTTTCCCATTTGTTTGTTGCACGATTAAAAGTCTCCTCTGATGATTGCAGTTATCATTGAGAAATGTTCAAAGAAGCGAACTGAGATTTGCTCTAAGGTTTTCGGTTACATCAGGAGATGAGTGGGGCAATAGAAGAATCCATTTATCATTTTGTGCACACCTCTGATACTGAGTTTTGCCCAGTCAATCTCACATGCAGCTTCAATTTCTATCTCAGTGGATTTGAGTTTCTTGTGTACTGCTACAAATACACTATTACCACTACCCCTTAGCCTATCCTTTCGATATACACTTAAATTTTCCCAAAAATATCACGGCTATCAATTTTGGGTTCCAACCATCTTCCTCTACCAAGTTTCATGTGAGCTTCACTGCTTTCAAGTAGCACTTTGAACTCCGGCACTTTGCTGTGGGTGCTTTGGCAGTTAACAATTAGGATTTTAATACTCCCACCCATGCGAGCACCCCACACACTCAGTCAGCTACCTGTGTAGCAGCCTCCGATGTCTAGGGCGCACCAGAGCCATTTAGGGGAACCCTATTTTTCTCAACCCTATAGTGCAAGTCCAGGAAGTTACAGTATAGCTTGTCACAGAATCTTCAAAATCTCTAGTTCAGTCTTGCCACCTGAATGAGAACCAAGGGACTATGATCAGTTCTGATGACAAGGCTGCAAATTGTGAGCTTCATTGAAACTGCATGCGCAGGGCTGGTCTTCTCAACCATCTCTGCCAGTCGCTGGGATGACCCAAGTATGACATCGCAGCCCAGACGACAGGCATCATTTGTTCAAACGTGCGCCACAATCCGCAGTTGGTTTTACCCTGTTCCCACAGTGGCTGCCAAAACAGCCTCTTTAACTTGTTGAGTGAGATCCCCAGACGTACACACTGAGTGCACATGGTGTCCCTTGCTGCCATTTCCGTAAAGGGGTACCATCATTCTCTGTACATTTGAACTGTCAATAATTAATAGACCCTACCCTTTCTCATCCCCAAACAGGTGAAGTGAGTCCCACTGGTTCAATTTCAGTGAAAGACAGCACCTCGAACTTGTTGGTTATGGGCATTCGTATAACACCCTGAGCCCTCCCTTCTTCCCATCCACTCTGTACGGTACACACAGATTTACCATGGAAATGCCACTCGCAGTCAAGTGGATGAGTAATGACAGATCTCATACTTTCTGCAGAGGAGACAGGATCCACAGGAGAGGATAGTACTAGAGGTACTTTTAGTATCAGTACCACAGATACTCAACTCTCAAAAGCTCTTCCAACATACCCATTTGCAGCAGCTGTCAATAATATGAAAATAGTCAGAGCTATTTCCAGTTGCTCACAAATGTCAACCAACTCAACCCGTCTTCGGGAAAAGCATTTACAGTGGGGCTGCATTTTGGCTGGTGCCCTGTATTACAGGCCAGTAACAAGTAACTTTAAAACAAGCCTGCTGGCGAGACTACCAGCTGCGTCGGTGACGTAGCGCCCTCTGAAAGCGCCTATCTTTTACTCTGTTGAGCTAAAAAAATTACTAATTCCGTATAAGAATTAAAGTAAATAACGTAAATAGAGATGTCTATTAAGTCAACAGAAAAATAATGGTAAAAATTACTAGTTTTTGTGGTCGATTGTAGATGTTAGAAAAGTAGAAAATAGGCTTAATTTACGATAAATGTAGATAATGTATATTCCTCTTTAAGGGAAAAGCTAGGTGTAACCAATATACTAGTTACAATATCTGCTATAGAACTCAAAACACAAACACTTGTTTACTGTAAATTAGAATATGCACAGGACAATAGTAACTTCCAAAAATTCGCAGAAATGCATGTTGATTTGTGTTGATACACTGAAAATTGGGGTGCTCTGTTCTTTGGCAGTAACTGTGAATCACAAATGCTGATTTGTTACGAAATAAGTTATCTAAAACACTTGTGTTGTGAAGCGTTCAAATATTCTCAAAAGTAACTTATTGCTCAAGTAATTCTGCAATGAAATTAGAGAATTATTTTGAATGAGCATAGGCCTACTGTTCTCAAATATTTTAAAAGCACAAATAAATTCAAATATACAGTTGACTATAATGGTGCAAGTTTATTGCGGCACTCATGAATGTTTGAAATTTCACAAGAAATCACAGTGCAAACAGGTATTGACACAATCAGTGAAAAACAATGTAGAAGCAACATGTACAGTAAACACGTGAATCTGGAGTTTGTCAACACATGAATCTTGCACACGTGATCTCATACTATGGAAATTCTGAAGTCTGCTTTTACATATGAACAAAAAAAGGGAATTTCACAAATTTTTTACATAACTGTTTCTGTCCCAACTTCTACACTGCATGCCAAAGAACACTGCAGTGTGAGTTCATCTCAATCAAAATCGTGAAGATGTGGAGGGCCAACAAGGCATGTCTTCTGCATGTTGAAAAGGCATGTCTTTTGCATGTTGCAGCTAACAGTGCATAACAATCATTCTTTCCGCACTCCATATGTGAGTGAATGGGAAGAAGCCCCTAATATCTGGTACAATAGGACGTACCTTCTTGCATGCAGTTCACGGTGGTTTGCAAAGTATAGATGTAGATTTAGAACTTTTGGTTTTCGCTTATAAATTTTTTCACAATTGTTGCTGTTTATTATGTATTTTCTTAGTCACATTTTTTGTAATGCTGATGAACTAAAAGAAGTCACTAGGAAGATGACAGCAATTTACCCTAAAATTAACTTCATAGTTAACTACAAAAGAAAAAAAAACATAATTCTGAACTTTCTAATATTAATAATGACGGGAGGCAAGAAACCACCCAACACCGATGTGATCATTAATGAAATCATGTTGTCCCCTAAAACAGAAGTCCGGATTCTTCAGGTCTGTGATACACAGAACCTTGAAGTTTACCTTTGGATGAGGGTGATATCAAGAAAGACATTCAAATTTTGCTGAGACCTTGCAAAGGGATACATGAGTACCCATATCATCAAAATGTAGAAGAAAATTGAAGTTAGAATAAGTACATGGCCAGGTGTGCATCAGAATAATAGAAGTTTTCACATATAGTAGTTCACATTCTGAAAGCATCACTCACAACATCAAGAAAGCTAATGTCTCTATAGGCCTTCACGCCAAGTAGCCTAGGAAATTTGTTACCCCACAAAAGTTGATGAAAACGTGACAAATGCAGTGAGTCTGGATTGTATAAAATAAACTACAATGACAGTGGAAAAAATTTATACAGGTAAAACCTGGAAGAAGTTCATGACAGGGCATAGGGTGCACTCCTACAATGGGAGGGGTAGTACATTGACAACACAATTAAAAACACAGAACATGTTTCGAGAATTGCTAGAGTGATATATGCTGAATCTAGCATGCTCTCCTTCTGTTTGCTGGGCCAACCACACCTCACCTTGCGTCTACTGTGCACTGGACATTCTGTTGGTTGTGCAGTAACCTACCTGTGTCGTGGAGAAAGTTACTGGTTCTTCTGCATGATCGAGCTACCTTCCAAAATATTTTAATTTAAAAATTAAGTGTGCTTTGTTCTTTATAATCTGTTTTAGTTCATAGGCTATAGATTTTTATTTATTGGAAGGGGATGATTATAGTGGCCAATGGAACTTTAGTAGTATCATAATCATATTAATGCAACATTTATTTAATACTTTAGTTTCTGTGTCTGTCATGTAGATATTATTGTGTTGCAGATTCAATGTGTACTTGGAAACTTCAGGTGAAGTACATATGGAGTAATTGTAACCCCCCCCCCCGATTTCCTGATAGTATATACCTGCCTACCCACCTTTGATCTTTCTCAATGCCTTTGTCAATCCTATATGGTAAGGATCCCTATATTGTGCTGTGCCACTACAGAACAGGAAGGACAACCATAAGAATAGTAGAGATTCTGTAGAGGTGATGTTGAATTGCAGATAGGCACAACAAAAAAGACTATTCGCACGCGCGCGCACATAGAGTCTCTGGCTGCTGAGGCCAGACTGTGAGCGGCAGCACTTGTAGGGAGAAGCAACTGGGTGGTGGAGGTAAGGAGGAGGCTGGAGCAGTGAGGGGGAGGAGGGACCGGGTAGGGGTGGTGTATAGTAAAGTGCTGCATGTGGGAGCATACAGGGATGAGGTGGAGAGACATAAGGGCATCTAGGTGTAGTCACTGTTAGACAGGCGGGTAGCGGAAAAGGAAAAAAGTAAAGAGACTGGATGTTTTGGTGGAATAGAGGGTTGTGTAGTGTTGGAATGGCAACACGGAAGGGGCAAGATAAGGAAAATGACTAACAAAGGTTGAGGCTAGGAGAGTTAACTGGAGTGTAGGATATATTGCAGGTAAGTTCCCACCAACACAGTTCAGAAAAGCTGGTGTTGGTGGGAAGGATCCAGATGTTACGGGTCCTGAAGCAGTCATTGAAATGTTGGGCAGCATGCTTAGCAACGGGATGGTCCAGCTGTGTCTTAGCCGCAGTTGGTGGTCATTCATGCACACAGGCAGCTTGTTGGTTGTCATGCCCACATAGAATGCAGCACAGTGCTTGCAGCTTAGCTCGTAGGTCACATGACTGGTGCTTGTAGGTCACATGAGTGGTTTCCACAAGTAGCCCTGCCTTTGGTGGGATGGGTGATGCTTGTGACTGGACTGGAGTAGGTGGTGGCGAGAGAATGAATGGGACAGGTCTTGCATCTAGATCTCTTACAGGGATATGATCCATGAGGCAAGGGGTTAGGAGCAGAGGTTGTGTAGGGATGGACAACGTTATGTAGGTTCTGTGGGCAGCAGAATATCACTGTGGGAGGGGTGAGAAGGATAATGGGTAGGACAGTGTTAAACCCTGCCTGACTCAGTTCACTCCTCCATCCATCTGTGATTCACGCCCACTGACCCAGATCACCCCATTAACTTTCCAGAATTTCTTGACCTTTAACCTTATCTCACCATAACTCCTCAACATGCAAACTAATCTTACATTCACGGAAAGAAACACAATGTACTGCCTAGAAACTGATCCCTACATTATCATCCTACCTGCAGACAAAGCAAAACTGTTGTTTTGGACTGCAAGGATTACCTGACAGAGAGACTTTGCCAGATTCATCTACCTGCCACAGTGACCCCATTCCAGAAATCCAGCATTATCTCCAATCTCTCCTCATATCTTCTGCCCACCCCAGAACCTCTCCCTGGAATCCATCCCTCCCCCCCCCCCCCCAATCACCTGTACTACTACCCGCTCTCCTACCTTCTACATGATTCCTTAGTCCATAAACCCAAACAGCCAGGATGGCCAATTGTGGCCGGTTATTGCGCCCTCACTGAAAGAGTCTCTGCTCCCATAGACCAACACCTTCAGTCTATTACCTGCAACATACCGTCCTGTATAAAAATATCAGCCATTCACTCCACCGACTCCCCATAGTTCCTGTTCCTTTACAACATGGTGCCTTGCTCGTCACAATTGATGCCAT
The DNA here is from genome assembly GCF_021461385.2 of Schistocerca piceifrons. NCBI lineage: Eukaryota > Metazoa > Arthropoda > Insecta > Orthoptera > Acrididae > Schistocerca > Schistocerca piceifrons. The sequence goes on from NC_060144.1 coordinate 175,905,338, forward strand.
CTCCCTTTACACTAACATCTCTAATGCGCGTGAGCTTACCGCTGTTAAACACTACCTTTCATAATGCCCAACGGATTCACACCTACAACATCCTTCCTAGTTGCCATGGCCAACTATATCCTCACCCACAATGACTTCTCCTTTGAAGGCATCAACTGCAAACAAATCTGGGGTATGGCTATGGGCACCCGCGTGGCACCATCCTATGCCAGCCTGTTCACTGGCCAGTTAGAGGAATCTTTCTTTAACACACACAATTCCAAACCCATCAAGTGGTTCAGATCCATTGATGACATCTCCTTGATCTGGCGGAGGGTGAGGACATCCTACCCAAATTCATCCAGAACCTCAACACCTTTTCCCCATTCAGTTCAGCTGGTCCTACTCAACCCAACAAGCCAATTTCCTCGATGTTGACCTCCACCTCAAAGGTGGCTACATCAGTATCTCCGTCCATATCAAACCTACCAACCCCCAGCCATACCTCCACTTCACAGTTGCCACCCATTCTGTACCGAGAAATCCCTCCCATACAGTCTAACCACCTGCGGCTGTTGCATCTTTAGTGACAAGCAGCCCCTCTCAAAATACACCAAAGGTCTCACTGAGGCCTTCACAGACTGTAAATACCATCCCAGCATTGTACAAAAACAGATCCCCCTTGGCTTATCTAGTCAATTACCATATCCCAAAGTCCCCTCCATCTGCCCCAGAGGAACATTCCACTCGTGACTCACAAAGGATTGCAGCAACTGAATCGCATTCTCTGCCATGGTTTTAACTACCTCTTGTCACGCCCTGAAATGAGCATGAACCTGCACAATGTCCTTGTCCATCTCTACACAACCTCTGCTCCCAACTCCTTGTCTCATAAATCATATCTCTGTAATAGACCTAGATGCAAGACCAGTCCCATTCATCCTCCCACCACCAGCTACTCGAGTCCAGTCACAAGCCATCACCTATACCATCAAGTGCAGGGCTACCTGAGAAACCAGTCATATGATCTACAAGCTAAGCTGCAGCCATTGTGTTCCAGTGATGTGATCTACAAGCTAAGCTACAACTGTGTTGCATTCTACGTGGACATGACAACCAACAAGCTGTCTGTCCACCTGGGTAGATACCAACAAACTGGCCTAAAAACACTGGATCATTCCGTTCCTGAGCACATTGGCCAACACGGTGTTCTTCGTTTCAATGACTGCTTCACAGCCCATGTCACCTTGATCCCACCAACACCAGCCTTTCTGAATTTTGCATGTGGGAATTCCATCCTACACCCCCATAACCCTTCTGGCATCAACCTTCGTTAGTCATTGCCCATACCTATCTAGCCTCTTCCTCATTCTCATTCCAACACTACACTGCCCTCTATTCCACCAACATACTCAGTCTTTTTTGCTCCTCTCCTTTTCCACTACCCCCTCCCCTCCCCTCCCCTTCATCTAACCTCCCGGACCTTACCTAGCTGCCCTACCCCCTCTCCACCTCATACCTGTATGCTCCCACAAGCAGCACTTCACCATCTCCCACCACTAACCTGCGACCACTCCCTCTCCCCGGCCCCAGCCTCCTCCTTACCCTCACCATCTGGCATCTGGTTGCTTCTCCCATCATGTGCTGCCACTCAGTCTGGCATCAACAGCCAGACTGTGGCCATGTGTATGAGAGTTGCATTTGTGTGTGTGTGTGTGTGTGTGTGTGTGTGTGTGTGTGTGTGTGTGATGCAGGCCCATTGGCTGAGAGCTTATTTTCTGACAGTCTTTTTGTTGTGCCTATCTGTGTCTCGGCATCTCTACCATATGGTGAGTAGCAGCTATTATTTCCATAATTTTGTCGTATTCCATGGATTTTTCATTGTACATTTGTTCTACGTCTTCTGCGAGTAAAATGTTGTCATTCACATGTGATGGCTCCAACTTTCTACCAGTAAAATGCAGTCTTTGGTTTGCTTTCTACACAACATTTCCCATGTGATGGCTCCGATTTAAGTTATCCGTAATTTAATTCCTAAGTGGAACTGGGCTGTCGTATTTTCATGAAAACAGCATTGTTAAAACAAACATTTTTATTGCTCAGAAAACTTCAACAGTTGTGAGAATGCATGGAGAAGCAGCCCCCCCCCCCCCCCCCCCCAAAGGGTAAGCTGTACACAAAAGGTGAGAAGTTGCTGCAGTCAGTGAGTAGCTCGTCATCTCTGCTGACCTGTTGGTGTTGCTTGGCCATTGAAGTGATGATGGCAGGAAACTGATGTCATTAGTGTTTGGCATCCTGCGACACTGCTTTTGCACAGGATGGTGGCAGCCACGCAGCTCATGTCAGGGCGTCTGGGGCACACAGAATCACACCTTAGATCCAGCATGGAAGTGTGTGGCTCTTAGCAACAGCGCATGCCCATGCAAGTACAGGTGGACAACAAGGAGTTTGCTCACACAGACAGTGGTGACTGCACGGTCCCAGACCCGAGCAGTAGACCATCAGGGCAGGAGGTAAGCAGCTGCTGAAATAGGCTCACAAGTGGGCTACCTCTTGGAGGGCACTAAGTCAACAGCATTGACTCAGTGCAAACAGTAGGATTACAGCTAGCAGCAACAGCATACGGTGGAGGCAGCTTTTTTATTCATGTCATTGAAGTCCGTTGTGATCCTCCCCTTGTAGCTGGCGGCTGTCAGGCTGCATGCTTCTGTTGAGAAATGAATAGTGTTTATAAAAGCTTGGCCCATCCTTGTTTTGCCTTGGCACCAATTTCCATCATACAAGCCCCAGTAGAGTAATAGCTCGGATGTGAAGCAATCAGGTCGCCAACACCTCAGCAGCTCATGCATTTCTGTTGCATTGATAATATTACAGTTCTGGTCCGTCTGCTTGGCTGGACTGTCTGGTAACTGCTCCATGCTGTGGTGGCAGTACTTGTATCAGCAGGTCGCTCCTGATGGGAGAGCCTGGCTAGCCCACGTCTCGCCCATTTCCATGAGAATCGAGAATTAACTCTCGTCTCCAGTTTATTCAGCTCTGCCAAGTAAATTAGTTGAGTTGCAACAGGAATCAACATGAATATTTTTAGTAATTTTAGTAGTTACTAATGTTGAGGACTTCATTCTTTTTATTGTTCCACTGTTGAAGTTTTTGCAAAAGTCCAGTCAAAAAGTGCACTATAAACACTGAAATTTTCACTCTGTAGCAGAGGGTGCGCCAGAATGAAATTTTCACTTTGTAGTGGAGTGTGGGCTGATATGAAACTTCCTGGAAGATTAAAACTGTGTGCCGGACCCAGACTAGAACTCGGGACCTTTGTTTTTGTGGGAAAGTGCTGTGGCAGAGTCATGTCTCTGCAATTTCCTGTCTTCCAGAAGTGCTAGTTCTGCAAGTTTTGCTGGAGAGCTTCTGCGAAGTTTGGAAGGAAGTAGATGATGTACTGACAGAACTAAAGATGTGAGGACCGGTCATGAGTCGTGTTTGGTAGAGCACTTGCCTGCAAAAGACAAAGGTCCCAAGTTCGAGTCTTGGTCCAGCACACAGTTTTAATCTGCCAGTAAGCTTCACTGTTTTAACAGTCAGTTTCAAAGAATTAAGACTTCGTTTGTCGTGACTCATGTAGAGTGACATTTTAAATTTGTGCATCTAATCATTTACAAACAATTTCACAAAAATGATTTTTGACAAAAATATATTCTGCGTTTTGCGGTCTCTGGTAATTTGTATCATTAATCTGGAAAGTGTACTAGACAGTAAACATCATCATCTGCAAACAGTCCAAGAAGGCTGCTCAGGTGTCTTTGTAAATTTTTATGCGGGTCACAAACAGCAGATGGCCTGTAATGCTTACTCGAACACAATATATGTTCCATATTCCTCCTGCAAATTGATGTCAGTGATGGAGTCAATAATTCAGCTGAGTAGTTCAGTTTCCTTGGTATGGCCTGTGCAATGTTCCAGTCTTCAGGTACAGGTTTATTGTCAAATGAGCAGTTATATATTATTGCTAAATATGTGGCTATCTCAAGAGCATGATGTAAAATGTGCTCATTCAATGAGAAGTAGAGATTTGAACGTAACTACATTATGGTCAAGGTTTAACCTTTCACTTTACAATCCCTCCCCAATCGTAGGTGCAACATTTTGATGGGTATTAAGCACCCACATATGAAATGCATAAACTATTATGATATTGAGGCCTTAGTAATGTATCTCTCCTTAGTAAAAAAAGAAAAAGGTGATCTAATATACAGAATAAATTTGATGACAAAACTAAAATGCTTGTTGTAGCAGTAGACTGTGACATTGTTGTAGGTACAACTGATAACATCATAACTTTTATCGTTCTCTTATTAACAAATATAATCTTTAATCTTCTCTGTGTGAAGCCATTCTTAATAATATTTTTTTCTGTAGGTGTTTGAAAAAACTGGAACATTCAAATTTCAGTTTGGTATACCAGGAAGAGAGGAGGGCCAACTGTGGTATCCACGTAAAGTGGCTGTAATGAGAAATAGTGGAAAATTTGTGGTTTGTGATCGAGGCAATGAAAGGTCTCGAATGCAAATTTTTACAAAAAGTGGCCATTTTGTGAAGAAAATAGCAATCAGGTTAGACAATCTGCAAAAATGTTAGACATTACCATTTAAACTAGTTATGGTAGTTCAATGTAATACAAATAATTTAATATTTAATACTTTGTCTTTACTGTTGTGAGTGATAACTGGAAACTTTCTGTTTCAGGTACATAGATATTGTTGCTGGACTGGCAGTTACATCACAGAGTCATATTGTTGCAGTGGATAGTGTGTCCCCAACTGTCTTTGTTATATCAGAAGGTGGTGAACTCATTCATTGGTTTGACTGCAGTGAATATATGAGAGAACCATCAGATATTGCAATCAGTGGTAAGTAATTTCTCACTGTTGCAGCTTCCATAAAAAATAATTAATGCAAAAAGCAGCAACATGGAAAAATGTACACAACATGGAAAGGCAAAGCAATTGCAGAAATGTGAGAAATATTGTGAGTATTCACATACAGAAAATGTTTTTTGCACTTGCATGAATTACACTTCTGTGTGCCACCAACAGGAATTTGAGTTGCGCTCATGTGATCCCCTCTATTTTCAGCGCACCTACAAACTGACCATGTTCTTGAAAGTATTGCTTCTTAACAGGGCAGTGAGCAACACATAGACTTAAGCATTTCAAATTTTTATGGCCATATTACCAATATGGCTTATGTACCTGCAACATACTTGATGAATTTCGTGTTTATTTTCTTTCCGCATCATTTGTTATGCTGAAATAACACAAACACTTATTTGAACCGATGAAAAATAGTGTTACACTTAATATTTCATTTCAGTGGCATGTATTAAACGTAATCCTTGACCAGCTGGCTGCCAGTGATCATGCTGAGACTAATGTGATCAGCATCTTTTCCACATTCAGTCTCATAAAACATCACCAAGCAGGTCTCCCATTTTTTTGGAACAATGGATTCCTTCATCAGAAAGCAAACCTCAGAAGAAAAAAGAAAGAATTATGCACATTAGTTGGCATACACAATCGGTTATTTGGCCACTTGTTTTGAAAGATATATGTGATACAAAGTGGGAAAGTAAAATTGAAATTCCCTATCAACTAGTGCAGTTTTTATGTCATTTCTGGCATCCCGCCTCCCCTCTGCCATTTAAACATGGCCGTAGCTATTAACCCCCCTCCTTCGTTTTTGGCCATCCGAGCTAGAGTTCCGTCCATAATGGTCTATACCAACGGGATATTAATCTCTGAGTTTCTCTCGTGCAATATTCCTCCATTCATGTTGCTAATCAATAATGAAGTTACTTTTGGTGATTGGATGTGTTTAATTTTTAAAGTAAAGTTTTATTACAAAAAGTTACTTTAGTTCTACTTCTTTTTCAGGTAAAGAGTACTTTGTATGTGATTTTAAAGGACATTGTGTTGTGGTATTCAATGAAGAAGGCCAGTTTTTGCGTCGCATTGGATATGAAAACATTACAAATTTTCCCAATGGAATAGACATATCAGATGCCGGTGATGTTTTAGTTGGTGATTCCCATGGAAATCGCTTTCATGTGGCTGTGTTCTCAAGAGATGGTGTTTTGCTATCAGAATTTGAATGCCCCCATGTCAAGGTAAGTTAAAGATAGAAATACTTTTTTTTACATAATATTAAGGCAGGTAATTTTGGAACTATTTCAGTTTGTGTAATATGTGTATAAATTACACAATTATAGTGGTTGGTTGAGTGAGGCTCAATAAACCAAAATTTTACTATGTTTCTCTACCATTTTAATTACTCTGTCTGTGTGACACAGAAGTGCCTTCTAAAATACTGTGTGGAGGGTGGCATTGTTGCCAGCATGTGTCTGAGGGGCCACACCTGTTTTCGGCACATGATTGTTCTGGCTGTCTTTGAAGCATTTTTAAGTAATAAACAAATAACAATTCTAAACAGGGCATTTACATTACTGAATACTTTCTAAATAGTTGCAGTCTTGATGTAAATGGCACAATTTTTCTTCCTCTGACTGAGAACTGGTATTGGAACCAACAGAAATAATTATTTTTTCTATATTCTAGCAATCCTTTACAGATTCGTGTTCACTATCTTCGTGGTGTGGCTCACAACCCGAGACTAGTCCTGTTGGGTAACAATCACAATAGTTTCTTTGTCAGAATTTTCATCTCACTGGGAATAAACTTTTTATAGTTTGCTGCCAAATTACTTTTCACTTAGGGCAGTATGCAGGAAGCCTGATTAGTGTATATGTTTTCACTGCAGTCAGTTTGTCAATTACACAAGTGTGGTGTTTTTTTTTTTACAGCCTACAAAGGTCCATCAGCTCCACTCTATTCATGCCAGGTTCAGTTTTCTATGTGGTACATTTTCATCTACCCAGAACAAAATACCCGTTCTCATCCACTGCATTTCTAGAATTTTTATCTAACAGAGCAGAGCGGAAAGCCACATTGTCCATTACTATTGTCGAATTTGAGGTATATTTTAGTGCAGATAATAGGAAAACATAGCTGAAAGTTGTAGGTGTTCACTCCAAGTAAGGTATCATTGATATCCTTTCACCATGTATTTTAATTTAACCCTTGAACCTTTCTTTTATTTCCACAATTGCTTCTTCAGTGTACAGATCGAGCAGTAGGGGCGAAAGACTGCACCCATCTTACTCCCTTTTTAATCCGATCATATAGTTCTTGATTGTTCACTGTTACTATTCCCTCTTGGCTCTTATACATAATGTATAAGGGTCGTTCAATAAGTAATGCCCAACGTTTTTTTTCCACACAACATTTTTATTGTTAAGTGTCAGAATTTGGTGACAATATACATCAACATGTCTTGTCCATGTCCTATTTTTCTATGCAGTCTCCATTGCATTCTGTGGCTGTACGCCAACATTGTGGAAGAGCATGTATTCCCTGCTGGCGAAATCTCTTGTCCTGTAGGTGTACCCATGTTATCACTGCATGACTGACACTCGCGTCATCTTCAAAGTGTGTAGAGCCAGTTGTCAAGTTGTGGTGCGCTGGTCGGCACGAATAATGGCATCCACACGATTTAGCATGTTTGGAGCATTGGCTGTGACAGGACGTCCTGAAAATGGATGATCATGGAGCTCTGTTTTTCCATTTCCCGAGGCAGTAATTTTCTTTACCCATCACCCAACTGTACTCCTATCAACTGCAGCATCGTCATACACTGCACACAAATGTTTATGGATGTTCATTGTGGTTTGTTTTTCTGCACACTAGAATTAAATAACATCATGCTGCTTGTAATGCAAGTCGTATGTAGATGCTGTTTTGATGCTGTGCTATGGATGTGGCACCTGCCAGAACAGTTAGAAACTTCTGGTGGCACACACAAAAAATACCACATGTGAAGCACCAACAAGGGCGTCTCATATATTACCCATCTCTCCCTACAACTTACTCCTGTTTTTCTCAGAATTTCAAACATCTTGCACCATTTTACAGTGTTGAACGCTTTTTCGAGGTCGACAGATCCAATGAACGTGTCTTGATTTTTCTTTAGTCTCGTTTCCATTATCAACCGCAATGTCAAAATTGCCTCTCTGGTGCCTTTACCTTTCTGAAAACCAACTGATCCTCATCTAACACCTCCTCAGTTTTCTTCTCCATTCTTATGTATATTATTCTTGGGAGCAACTTGGATCCATGAGATGTTAAGCTGATTGTGCGATGATTCTCACACTTTCCAGCTCTTGCAGTCTTTGGAATTTTGTGGATATTTTTCCGAAAGTCAGATGGTATGTCACCAGACTCATACATTCTTCACATCAACGTGAATAACATTTTGTTGCCACTTCCCCCAATGATTTTAGAAATTCTGATGTAATGTTATCTATCTCTTTTGCCTCATTTGATTGGAAGTCCTCCAAAGCTCTCTTACATTCTGATTCATTTGATTGGAAGTCCTCCAAAGCTCTCTTACATTCTGATTCTAATACTGGATCCCCTCTCTCGCCTAAATTGACACCTGTTTCTTCTTCTATTCCATCAGAGAAATCTTCCTCCTTGTAGAGGCCTTCAGTGTACTCTTTCCACCTATTCACTCTCTCATCTGCATTAAGCAGTGGAATTTCCATTACACTCTTAATGTTACCACCCTTGCTCTTAACTTCACCGAAGGTTCTTTTGAGTTTCCTGTATGCTGAGTTGGTCCTTCTGACAATCATTACCTCCAGATGTCAGGCACTCAGATCGGTACCAAATATTGTGTGTCGATAGAGTATCACCTAAAATACTGGATTAGTTCATGCTGTGTGCTGTCGTCCAGTAGAAGATGCGTAAATGGTAATTAAAAGTAACACTAGAACTACGGAGTATAGGAAAAGCATATATGTAAGCTCTGAATGTAAAGTTCTCTGGTAGGTACATTGGCAGAGCACCAAATCATTGTACCAATGGTTCAGAGTTCGAAAGTCACTAAAGGTGACTTTTTTAACAGTTTGTGTGTGAAATTGTTATTTGTGATAACATTTTTCTGACATGTGAACAGACATCTCAGAGTTTGTAGCAGTGTTCTTTGGCAGTATGCTTTCACTTCATGTGTTGGGACTACAATGTTGTAACATTCGCTACTCAATTTCTGTTTCTTTTTCATATTCCTTAAAAGTTGTAGATCACCTTTTGCACAATACATTTTCTCCCTGATGACTTCAGAATTTCAGAGAATTCATTCTATCAACGTAAGAAGTTTTAAAATCTTCAAATTTTGTAAAATGTGGGTTGTCCTTTGTAACTCTCACTCCATCCTCCTGTTGATAGTGCATATTATTATTTTATGGATGTGACTTAAAACTGACGTTTTGGTAAACTTTACAATTCTCCATTTGTGTTACGAGGAAGTACTCTGTATTTTGGACTTGAAGAGTTATCGTTTTAGCAAAACTACAGAACAGTGGATTGTATGTGTTGTCCAATTCTAGAGCTCTTTTCCATGGGAATTTGACTGTTTTGAATGCTATCTGAAGTACACCAAAGATATTGCATATTCTGGTATGAGAATGGAAAAAGTTATCTAAAATCACAAATTCCAAAGCATGAAAAAGTGTGAAAACAATTAAGACTTTCTTTGTGCAACAGAGAAACCTTGTGTCAAGCTACACTGAACTGTAACTATGTTTTATGAAACTGATATGTTAAAATATGTCTGCTTGTGTCTGTATGTGTGGATGGATATGTGCATGTGTGCGAGTGTATACCTGTCCTTTTTCCCCCCTAAGGTAAGTCTTTCCGCTCCCGGGATTGGAATGACTCCTTACCCTCTCCCTTAAAACCCACTTCCTTTCGTCTTCCCCCCTCCTTCCCTCTTTCCTGATGAGGCAACAGTTTGTTGCGAAAGCTTGAATTTTGTGTGTATGTTTGTGTTTGTTTGTGTGTCTATCGACCTGCCAGCGCTTTCGTTCGGTAAGTCACCTCATCTTTGTTTTTATATATGATATGTTAAACTTATATATATGTTTCTTGTCATTCATACCAAATAAAAGTAATGAAAATAAATAAAATAGTCAACCCTGTGGTATTAATTTAAACAATTCCTTATCATGTTCGCTTCTTTTGTACATGCATTTGGTTCAGACAATTCGACATCACACACATTAAAGCAGTAGAAGGGCAGTTTTAATGGCATCTCAAAGGAGGCCTTGGGGATGTCTGAATAAAAAAGGGAACATTCTTTGGAGAAGATTCTCAGAGCAAAAGAACATTCACTGAGAAAGTTCTCTGTTTCATATGAATAAAAAAATTCAAAGCATGTTCTCTGATGGATGAGTGCTGTGAGAAAATGTGATGATGAGCATCTAAAAATGTCTGACACTGGCATCTGGAGTCACACACTAGTCTGAAAACTCGGGTCTGTTAAATAGCATAAAAATGTTTTCATTTCTGCTTTATTTGATAGGCCGCCCCTCTCTACTTTCATAATTTTTGGGAAGGAAGTTTGTCAGCCAAATAATGTTTCTATTGTTTAACCTGTATAAACTTAGACAGTTTCTCTCTTTAGTATTTCTTTTAACTGTATATTTTTTTACCTTTCAACCAACATAAATTCTGCTATTTTCACTTAAAAACCAGGTAAAACTTAAACCTCAACAGAACTTACTCAGCTCGAAATATGCAAAAGAGCTCACTTCAATAAATGGAGGATGTTCTCTCTTGTGAGGAACTTATCTAATTTTATTCATGGAAAATCAACGAATGTTCTTCATGTTGAGCGATTTCCCTCACCCATTTACTCAAACTGAGAACATTCTCAGTGAAGTATATTCTCTGACTCGCTTTATTCATGTGAACATGAGAATGTTCTCTAAAATTCCAAGAATAAAGTTACATTCTATGTTTTATTCACATCTGCCGCATCCGGCATGGAAGAAATATTTCATTCAACTCGCTACAGCAGGCTAACTGTTCAGTGTACAAACATGGAACTGGCATCATTGTATTGTGCAAAAGATACACAACGCTTCAGTTTTGTCATATTTGTTACCAAGATAAGACAGTCGTAGATTACAGTTGTTTTCATAGGTTACAACTGTTGGTATTAATTGGTATAGACAAATAATTAATGAAACCTCCTTCAATTACGATGGCTAGAAGCTTTGTGTCAAAAAACACTTGCTGTTACTGCCAGAGTTCCTGATGTCATCTTATCACTCAGTGTTTCCTTTCAGTTGTTGAGTGGTTATGAATATTAGTTCTATAATAAATAGCACTTCGTTTACGAGAGGAAAAATATACTTACCCACAATCTGATGCAGTTTAGCTGGTTTTTGACCAGTAACTCTCGTACACTGTTTTTACTGCTTTACAATTTTTGAAATAGTTGAGTGGCTTCATTTTCAGTAATTCCTTCTTCTTCTCCTTCTTCTTCTTCTTCTTCTTCTTCTTCTTCTTCTTCTTTTTCTTCCCATACAACTTACACATATTGCTTATGTCAGTTTTCATCTATAGTCCTTAAGGGAAGCATTGAACACAGCAGTATTTCCAAAAGGTTTTCAGTTGTGATGACGTTGACGTAGATATATAATAAACTGTTTTACATGCCTCAGACTTATTCTGTTTGCAATGAGAGTTAAAACTGGTGACTTTTTAACTACACATTCACATTTTTGACGTGTGTCTATTTGCCTGCTGTCTTCTGTACTGCCTAGATTCAGACTTCGGTTTGATGCTTTGTTACATCTTACAGGGCATTATAACTTCTGTTATAAGATATTTATTATTGAATTAATTTAACTCACAATGAAAATAAAATTAGCATTAGTATACTTACTACACTATTTTCTGCAGGTGTCTCGTTGCTGTGGCCTAAAGATCACGTCAGAGGGTTATGTGGTCACTCTAGCTAAGAACAATCACCATGTGTTGGTTCTCAATACACTTTATATAATGTAGAAAATCATTAGTGATTGAAAAATGAAAGGACAATAGCTGTTGTGAGTAAGCCACAAATTAGATTTTAGTTCATTCGAATTACAGGGAGTTATAGATGATCTCGCATTAAAATGCTAATGATTATCAATAGCCAGTCAGGTAAAGAACAATAGATCTTTATTGTGAACACTATTGCCTGTTTAGGCTGTAAATTGTTTCAGATGAATGTGGGGGGGAATATATTTAGTATAGGCAGAAGTCTATTTTAAAACTGATTGATAAACTGTATTATTGTGGAAGTGCATTTAGCAAATTATCCAAATAGACAAATACTGGAGTTAAATATTTACACTAATTATTATTTTATATTTGTTGACTTTTACGAACTAAATTATTATAATTATTTAGTAGCAGCAGTAATATGGTTCCTAATTGTAAAGGCTTCAAGAAGCACTTTTTGTTTCTAAGTGTATGTGAGTGTATTATTATATGGCTGTGTGTCTGCATATGTGTGTGTTGAATATTTTTGTGTAACTAATAATTACAATACTTACTCAGGACATTTTATTTTCATCTTATTATGCTACATATATAACTTTTTTAATATGTGTGGTTGAAATTTTGATTTTATCTTAAAAAGAGAATTGTATTTAAAATGTTTGCTGTGACTTATTCAGCTGATAGGCTACTAAGCAAGAAGGAACTTGATCCTGATAATGTTTGGTCAGACAGTGCCATTTTTTACTCAACTGTTGACAGCAAATACGTTCTGTGTTTCCTACCCTTTGGCTCTGTGTGTGTGTGTGTGTGTGTGTGTGTGTGTGTGTGTGTGTGTGTGTTTGTTTTGTTTGAAGGTCATGTTTATGTGTACTCGCATACATGCTTGTACATTGTATGTCTGTGCAGTTCCCACTTTTCACATTTATCCCTCCTTTCACTTGGAGACCCAAACATCCCATCCTCATTTTAATTGCCACTTATGTCCCATTCTTCTCTTAATGGATATATTTTATTGTAGGATATACTTGTAGAATGTGAAAAAGAATGAGGTGTTTTATGCCTGCATTAATGTGCTAGTGTGGCAGACAATTTCCAAGGAGACAAATGTTGTTCTTGCAAATCCCATGTATTACTCTAAAGTGCTGTTTTACTGCACAACAGTTTTCCATTTTGTGTTTTGAGGAGTATGTTTTTAAATAATTCACTGATATTTTAAGTGCCTGTATGGTTAGGTGAAATATGTCCATCACATAGCCAGACTCCATAATTTGGTTTTCTATTGTATAAAGAATCAAAGAAAATTGGAAGCGAAATTATTTACACAAACGGTGTAATTGGTTTCCTAACCTACGTCTTTTATGTATCATAGATGGTATGTTGAAGTTTTATTAGTGGTACCTAAATGACAAGGTTAATGGTCTCCCAAGGAAACCTCACCTCTACTTTAAAAATTTCATAAATTTATGTGGTTGACTACCATAAATTGAATGTGTTTAAGTGTCCTTAGTGTTCTAAAGTTAAGTTATTGTAAATAACTGTTAGTCAGTTTATGTATTGCATATTGAATATATTCGAGTCTGTGAATTGCTTACTTACACGCACATAGAACCATCTATTAACATAGTAATGACGTATTGCTGGTTTTTGTCATATCTTCATTTGAAAATAATTTCTGTGATAAAATTATAAACTTAAAATTATAAAAACTAGTGCAGAGCAATTGAAGTATTTTGTTAGTAATTGTGATTCGTCCTTCCATCTGATATTATCTACTGATTCTTTTGAAAACAACGAATTTTTCTATATGATTACATACAACATAGAATACTATTACTATGTGCGTAGATGGGCAATAAGACAAACACCTGTTTTGTGTTTCTGGCTAATCTAGAAGTCACAACCTCTTTATCAATCTGAGTTTAGCTTTCTAAAATGCTATTAAACTTTATTCTTATTTACCCAATTTTGTTTGTCCTAAGAAGCTGTTTTAAAAGTAACAATTCAAAATCACTTTTTAAAAATGCCTGTGATAATAGTATCTTCAGGATGAGTTGTGACCTTAGTATCTCGTTGTTTTATTATGCGCTGCCTGTATTTACTAGTGCGAAAACTTAGCAAGTAAGGTTTAAAAAAAATAGCCATAATGTTTCTATGAAACTGTATGTCTACAAAATTTTAAAAAAATCAAAGCTTAAATGTCTGTTTAGGACATATTTATGTGTATAATGTAGCTTCTCCTTCCTTTGAGGAAAGCAAACTGAAATGTTAAAGGGGTGCTTGTTTCCTTTCAAACCATTATGTCATGTTGACAGTGTCTTCTCTGTATAAATAAGGGACAAGTTCAAAATTATTAGTGAAGAAGTTTATTCTTCAATTTCAGTTTGTAAGGGGGTATCCATTGTTAATACAAATATCAGTATATTTTTGTTATTTGACTTAATTGAAGCAACAAAATTTTACACATACATACTCTCTCTTTAAAGATATACATATATACATTATATATATATTAAACCTGCTCAGAAACTTATACATGTTTTGGGTATATAAATATATTTACGAAACTTTTTGACCTTAATAGGTTGGGCATACCTTCTGAACCTTGCTGTACCACAGTGATTAATCAAAGAAGTTGTGCCTAACCTCCATTTTGATCCCCCTATGATTTACCTCAATAATGAGAAAATATATAAAAAAAATATTGTGGTAATTGTGATAGAATTTTTGATGGTTTTTACAAATCACAAGTCTTTTTCAATGTGTACAAAATGTGTTATTACTTTTTAGATAGCCACTCTGTATTGAGTAATTTTTCCACCCTAACTGCTAAACAAGTGAAATGAATATTGAAACAATAACACAGAATTCTTTAAATTGAAGCGAAGTTGCTTCAGGGGTGAGTTTGTACGTATGTTTCCCCACCAAATTCACTAGCAATAAATGTTGTTAGTTTTGTCAGTATTGAAATTATAAGAAAACAGTTGTAATTATCTACACTAATATTTGTATAGACCTTTGTTGTGTATCATTCCATCCATAATGGAACCAGTAGCCACGTGATTTCCTTCAAAGTTTTGATGCACAGAAGGAAATATGCCTTCAAAGGCTTATTTGGCATCCCTCAGATAAGTGTGCAGAAAAGTAGTGTGAACATTTAAATCCGTTATCCCTGGTTCCATCTTTGAAATTAGTCAGTGACTCACCGGTCATTGAGGCAGCTTAAACAGTGGCATAAAATCAGTATATTGATGTGCACTGCCCTTCGTGCTTTTCTGCCACAACCATTTGCACAGTCTAGATGGCTTGTTGGAAGGCAAAGATTATAATTCCAATACTCAGAAAATTGGATTAACATTTTGAGCTTCACTTAAACTGTATCAAGTACAGTTGTGTATACTTCAATTACTAGTGATGTGATTTTTGTGTGTGTGTGTGTGTGTGTGTGTGTGTGTGTGTGTGAGAGAGAGAGAGAGAGAGAGAGAGAGAGAGAGAGAGAGAGAGAGATGTCTTGATTTGACAGAATAACTCATACTGTCACAATTGGGAGTATAATGAAGCTGTGCAGGTGGTTGTCTTTCTCTTCCCTTAATTTAGTACGCTTAACATGTCATAGTCCAAGGTGGAATACCAACCACCAATGGAGTTTGTGCTATTGCACATATAATGTCAGTTGGGATGTTCAACAAGTTCATCCTGCTACATATTTTAGCACTGTGGTTGTTAAATTTGAAGCAACCTAATTTTGTCTTCCTAGTTGCTAAGGAAAGTAATTTAGTAGTTAATTATAAAGAAGAATTTTTTAAATCTCAGAAAAAGTCTGTTATTTTTCATTATAGTTGCAGTTAAGTGAGTTTTATGGTTTCTGTTGTTCACTTATAGTTAACCACTCAAATTTCCAATATAATTTAGAACTTTTAATTGTTTTTCAATTTTATCATTTGTGTTATATGTCAAAGGCTTTTTTTATTGTCAAGTTTTTCATATACATCTTATTTAATATTTGAAAATTAGTTTTATAAAATTTTATGTAAAATATTGCGTTTTCAGTGGTCAAATGGCTGTTTAAAAATGCAAATGAAGGAGGAAATCAGTACTTCCCAAAAACGTTATTCAGAGCCTTTTTCACACTACCCCTTATTTCAAACTGGATCAGGCTGTTCCATAAGTTTTGTGGCATTTCATGGTGTTTGTTACTGGTTTCCTTTTTCAGTTGTTGCATTCTATATTATTATGACATGTGTCATAATGTTATTTCATCAAAATATATAAAAATAAAAAATATACAAATTATAAAAGTATTTTATGGAATTGACATTTTTGTTTCGGTGGATAAAATAACAGGAACTGCTTTATGAAGAAAACTTGTTACCTTGAGTAGTTCAGCCCTATTTCAGCAACAGTTTTCTGTACTGAGCAGTGACCGTAAAGTGCTATGACTTGCACCATTGAGAGTTCAACTCAGCCTGCCAACTGAAATGTAAATGTGTATGCATAAACTCTTAAATTTGTTTATTCTGTTACAGTGATTATAGAAATAACAAAAAGGAGATACATATGTTTAGGAAGCACTGTTCGGAAGTATTATTTGTATAATATTTATGGGGAAAATTTTGTGTGTATTGCCACTGTACCTATTTTTGTTCCACTGATGTTGAATGTTATTCCCCCTCTTCATTCGATGTGTACACATTGTAGTCTGACATTGGATTTCATTCCTCTGCATTTGGATAATGTGCTATCTATCAAGTGCTCAGAATAGCAATGTTGAAATGTCAACTTGGTGATAAGTAATTTAAAACATTTCGGTTGGCAGAATTAGTGATACAGTAGGCCCAGTATGTTAAAAATGGTTGTGAGATTTTATGTTGTACTTTTTCGTGTTTGGAGAGTTCTGTCATTTCTATGCAGTTGTGCAATAATACCCGATTATAATTGTAAAAAGGAAAAAAAAAAATTAAAAGTAAACCAGTGATAGGAAAAGGAACATAAAATTATACAATTTTACTTTGTGTTGTACACATTTGTAAATAATGCCAAAAGGTGATAATTTTTTAATGTTGAGCAATTGCATTCCAAGCCTTAAAATATAACTTTACCCATATGTTGAAAAGATGTTTCATTATCAGAGTCACAGGGTTCAGTGACTGAGGGGCCATCTGTGATCGTATTTAAGAAGTCTATTAATATAAATTCAAGCAAAAAGATTTATAATCTAATAATAATCTCAAAACTGCAGTTCCTCAAATTTTCATATTTTTCTTGAAGTAAGATCTGTGTTTTTCTTTGAGTTGACTTCAATATTGAAATTAGTAAGGTTCTCTCTGATGTACTTAGGTAAGATGTTTACAACTTTGCCCATCTTCATGGCTGTTGATTGCAGGTACACTCATACTTCATTCACTTTCTAATAAAATGTACATTTGTTTGAAAGTGTACTGGCAAGAGTAGGTTACAAGTTACATTATGTTTAGCCCCCCTACCCCCCATTTGAACCTACTTCTTGCATTGTTGCCCATCACATTTAAGATTTAAATTTCTTGGTCGTCTTAATTATTTTAAAATGCAGGGTACTTTTTGGGATCATAAAATTTTACAACTAATTAATTTATGAAGCACATATTTCCAAATTTTTTGGCTTTGTGTCTGTATTCTCTGTACTTCCATTTATGTTGTTAACGTGCATTTAGACTTTGTATGCACTTGCTGAGACAAGCCGCCTCATTTTCTTTGTGGTATTGGTTGCTCCTATGTGATATGTAGTTTGATATTTTTATGAAACTATGCAGCACTACTAATAAACAACTGTAAACAATATTGTGGTGCTTCATATTTTCCAGTAATGAATCAGTTATATATATATATTTTTTTTTTGATCATACAATAGCACAAGATTTGCACTTTCCCCAAAATGTAAAGGGGGAAAACAGAAAACAGTATTATCTCGTTTTTAGAAGAAAAGGAAAAATAAATTCGTGTTCAGAAATATTCGCACAGGCATGTTTGAAGTATTCTTTCCCTAATATCGTTACATTGCTTTCAAAACAATGGAGTTGTTTTGGTAACTATGTCATGTACATACATGAGATGCATAAATGAACCAGAACTTTTTTAAAGGGGAAAAATTTGGATAATTCGCTGGTCTATACTTTTATGAATGAAGTTTAATGGAACAGACAAAGATTTTTAATAACTGGAGTTCATTAATATGTAGTATGAATGTACCTGCAGTTTTGCACAGCTGTATGTAGATAGCAGAGCAAATATTGGTTCTTATGACATTGTACTTAATAATGCACTGTTGTGGAGGTCCTGGGTTAGTTATTTGGAACCAGTGTTGCTTTTTAAGCAAAATTTTATGTAAGTGCCAAATAATTGAGGTTCAGGTCCTATAGTTGCCGACAAATTGTTGAAGATGGCCCCTAAATAGATTGATTCATTGTTTAATTGGGCTCCTGAGAGTTATTGATTTACTGACTGATGATAATATGTATTGTTCACAATATTTTTTATTCAACTGTAAATTTATCACTTGTTATAGTCAGCTCAAGTACAAATTTTTGAAATAATTTACTGATAATCTGTAGATTATTTGAACTTTTTACATAGTTTTTTTTCTTATTGTTTATTTTATTGCAAAGAATTGCTGTTTTATGTCTGTTCAATATTGTATGACAGTGAGTCATGGCATTATCCACCTTTTTTTCTTTATTTGCTGTGCTTAATAGCATTTGCAGATCAGACAGACAGAGGGACACTGACTTTAGTCCTAAATTATTTTTTCTTCCTTGATGGAAAAATGGTGTTTTTGTCCTAAGCATGCTCTGAGCACAGCTTTTAAACTGAGATTCAAGCTTTAACTCTTAAAATATTAATAATTACATTTTGTCTGATGTCACACTTTTCAAAATTGTTTGTATTTTGTGTGCTGTTCCAGTCAGGCAGTGCTGTTTTGCAAATAGATAATTCTACATCTGTACATAATCTTCATTTTGTTGCTGTATTCTGAGCATTAAGAAGGGTAATGAGTTAACAGAAATATTTATATTTTAATGTCATGACTCATGGATTCTTCCATTTGTCACTTGTGCTGTAGTTTATATTTTTCCCTGAGTCATGATTAACATATCAATTTATCAGTCCTGTCTCTATTGCTTTTGTGCTTGGAGTTTAAAAATCTAAAAATAAAAAAAATAAAAGCTCTAAATTTATAGGTGCACCAAATTATTATTTTCTCATGTAGATTGCTTTATATATTTTAAGAGTAGCAAAATGTTACGTAAAAGTATATATATAGTTTGTACAATATATATATACATATATATATATATATACATACACACATCTAAAATTACATTATGTGTGTTTGTAACTGAATGTAGCATCAGAATGGTACATTGACAGTGCTCACATAAATTTTTTGTTACTAGTTCCTTACGGGAAAGTGGAAGTTTTTTTGTTTTTAATGCAGACATGCTTTGCAGTTTTTTCTAGACCATATCTTCTTTATTGTGATACCTAGAATTTCATTGTTGGTAAATGGGATTTAACACATGTTCTAACAGAAGCTTCCAAAGGATATTACAGAAAAAAACTAGTCTGTTACTTCATTGTCTTTCTCCACACTTCAATTTTTGCATAAATGTAAAGAACATGAAGTACATTATTTTTGTGTAATATATCTAATTATTTTAATGTTGTCACTATTTGACGAATTATATGTTTTTTTTTATATAAATACATTGTAATATTTGATGATATACACAATATCATTCATAGAATTATACAAAATAAAAAAAAAATATTGTAAGACATCTTGCATATTCATTGCCTTTATAAACAGTGATGTAAGATTAATATTGAAAGTCCTTACTTTATTACTTTTGAAAAAACCATCAGGGCCTAATCTAAATTTTAAAATGAACCAGCATTTAAGAAAATTGGTTTTGTGTTATATATTGACACTTATTTTCCACTGTTTTGTCATTGATTGGTCAGGGTTCCTCTGTAAATTAATAGCTTTCATTACTATTTTTGGAATGAAAATTCTCATAAATATTGCCAAAATGTAATTATTTGTTTTGGAAATAAAGTCACCTATAATAGAGCACTATTGTCTCTTTAGTCTTGAAAATACCCTGCTCCCTACAAAATATCACTGAGTGCTGCAAGAAATAACAAGTTTATCTGTGAACATTTAACTTATTTGCATCGTGAATTTCAGAAATGGATAAAGTATAATCCCCCCTCAGATGCATGTACCAAATATTGTTTGGTATTAGCTTCTCAAGAATACTTCATAGGATATGAAAAAAATGCTGTCCCATTTTTAAAATGAAGTGGAAATATTATCAGAATCATTGCAGACTCAAGTCTGTTGCATGATATGGTATCCAGTGGGTATTAACAAAATCGAGAGTGAGTGAGTGAGTGAGTGAGTGAGTGAGTGAGTGAGTGAGTGAGTGAGTGAGTGAGTGGGCGCGCGCGCCTGCGCACACACACACATGCCTGAGGGAGGACTCAATCCTCCAACAGGGAAAGCTGCATGGACTGTGGCAAGGCGCCCCAGACCGCGTGGCCACCCCGTGTGGCTGCGCTGATAGCTTTGCAACCATAAGTGATCAATGCAAATATTTAATATTGTTGCTTCCAAATAAATAATGCAATTTAATCTGTAACAAACAAAACAATTTGCAATGTTTGCCGGTTCTTGCAGAGAATGTCATTTGGTGAAAATAATTACCATGAAGTGTAACACTTCAGTTAAATCACATAAAATATTTAGAACCAGTAATCCCCACCCCACCACCACTACCACCACAGATTCTTTAGGGAATCAAACTCTTACGTATAAAACAGCTTCAGATGTCTGATTACTTTTTGAATGAGTCAATGTTGACATTAAGCGTGTAAAACCTTTACAGTTGAAGACCCTGTAGCTTTTCAAACATCTCAGTGTTTATGACGACACATACCTGAACAATGTGTACGACAATATTATTACCTTGTAGATACATTCAGTCTGATATGTGGATGCTGTCTGCAAAATGTGTTGTGAATAGTGTTAGTATTAAGGAAGTAATAAATTAAAATGTCTTGTCTGATGCTAAAGTTTTACTCTGTGAACAGTGAAAATGTAAATGATAAACTTTTTCCTTTCATTATTTTGTGAAGTGTATCAGCAAGAAAGTTCTGAAATACGTGTGAAGTATGTTGGATGTCTCAAAATTCCCTCTCAAATATTGGAGGAATATAATCGAGGTAATTTTGTACAATACAAGTTAAGCTACCTCAAGACAAATACGCAGTTTCTAACATGAATACTTGTCTTATGTGTTCCATCTTTAATGTTCTTAACCCTTAACCTGAAACATCAGTGTCTCAGACCCCTCGTTTATTTTAAATGTCGAGTGTGGCAGCACCATACAAAAGCGCGGCTTCATTTTCCCAGTACCTTCGCCACAATACTTGCCGTGTGTTAAGCAGCAGTCAACAATCAGTTTTATTTCGTCAATGAAGACGTACAGAGTATTGTTTAGAGGAGTCCGCCTGGGATACCACATGTTTCGTATTATGTACAAGAATTTCGTAGGTCCAATAGACCACATTTTTCTAATCACGACATATTCTGCTTTCAGTGGCTGTTATTTTATAGCATCTTCTTCTATGCGTGAGTTTGTCATACGAGGGCGGTTCAGAAAGTAACCTCAGATTGGTCACAGTGCGGGTTGTGGGGGGAGTAGCGACGCCATCTGTGCGTTCACGCACTCAACAGGTCAGTCGGCATCAAGCCGTGGTCGAGTGAACGTCGTACCTGCGCTAGTTTAGTTTTTGTGTCAGTTTGAAATGTCTGCTGCAATAGAAAACCCCGCCAAATGTGAAGTACGTACTGTCATAAGGTTTTTTACAGCCAAAGGATATTCTGCAGCAGCTATTCATCGTGAGCTTTGTGCCGTGTACGGACCAAGAGTTGTGAGTGAAGGAGTTGTCCGTGAATGGGTACGTTTATTTAAAAGTGGACGAGAAAACGTTCATGATGAAGAGAGGAGTGGTAGACCATCATTGGTGACTGACGAACTCGTTCAGACAGTTGATGCAAAAGTTCGTGAAAATCGACGTTTCTCAATGTCGGAGTTGTCTACTGGTTTTCCACAGATTTCTAAGACTCTCTTGTACGAGATAGTGACAGCAAGATTGGGTTACCGTAAGTTCTGTGCACGATGGGTGCCCAAAATTCTTACTGACCACCACAAAACTCAAAGAATGGCCTCTGCATTAGACTTTCTGTCACGTTATGACGACGAAGGAGAACCATTGTTAAACAGAATCGTGACCGGTGACGAAACCTGGATTAAGTACGTGAACCCTGAGACAAAAGAACAATCAAAGATGTGGGCACATTCAAATTCGCCTACCAAACCAAGAAAAGCCTCGCAAGATTTTTCTGCCAGAAAACTGATGGCAACGGTGTTTTGGGATGCTAAAGGGGTGTTGTTGGTTGAATTCGTGGAACGTGGTACGACCATTAATCAAGACTTGTACTGTGAAACAATAAAAAAGTTACGACGGGCTATACAGAACAAACGCCGTGGTATGCTGACTTCCGGTATCGTTTTTTTGCACGATAACGCCCGTCCTCACTCTGCTCGCAGAACAACGGCCCTTCTTGAGTCCTTCAAGTGGGACGTTATCAACCATCCACCTTACAGCCCAGACCTGGCGCCAAGTGATTATCACCTCTTCATGCATTTGAAGAAATGGCTCGGGTCACAGCGGTTTGATGACGACGAAGAGCTCAAAGATGCAGTCACAGGCTGGCTCCAGGCACAAGCGGGTGATTTTTATGCAGAAGGAATTTCAAAGCTTGTGAAGAGATACGATAAGTGCCTCAATCGCTATGGAGACTATGTAGAAAAATAGTGCAAAGATGTAGTTGTAAGATGTATATATTAAAATATTTTTATTTAACTTGGTGTATTTTTTTAAATCAACTGGAGGTTACTTTCTGAACGGCCCTCGTATTTTAGATATAATGTGGATCAACTTTCTAAGAAAGAGTAACATATCTGCAGCTAATCCAGATTTGGAAGCTTGGGTGCAAGCGCAGTTATGGGATTTAGGTGAAGAGGAAAATGGGATTGATGACGACACATTTAACGATTCTGATGATGATCCATATTTCGTGGTAGGTGATAGTCACCATGAAACAGAGAGAGATACTAGTGAACAAAATGTTTTATTGGAAGAAGAGCCTGGAGCAGTCTGTACTGCAGATGGTACCTCACAGCAAACACAGTCCGTTTTTGGTAATAATAATTTCCAACGGGAACGTTCTGAGCCTGCTAGAATGAGAACAACACAAGAGCACAACATTCTGAAAGGAGGAATGCCTGGCCTAACAGCCAAAAGTTGAAGTTTGGGACGAAGTCCTACTAAATCTCAAATATGGGAAAATTTGATGATGAGACGATAGATGAAATAGTTTTTCATACAAATGTGAAACTGAATACAATAATGGCAAAGTTGCGGAAACAACTAATCCATCCAGTTATAGAGATACTGACAACATTGAAATGGAAGCTTTCATAGACCTTCTAATGGTGGCATCAGTATTCAAATCGTCTCATGAAGATATGTTGTCTCTTTTCGAAAAGGATCTGACAGGTTGTCCTATATTTGTGGTGACAATGTCGGCAAAGCACTTTGAAATACTTCTAAGTAGCCTGAGACTTGATGATGCAACTACCAGAGACGAAAGAAAGAAGTCAGATCGTGCAGTTGCAATATCAAACATTTTTGAGAAATTTATTTTTAATTCTCAGCAATTATACTATGCAAAAGGCAACATTACAGTGGATGAAATGTTAGTACCATTCAGGGGAAAATGTCCTTTCTGCATTTATATGCCTAGCAACCAGCCAAATACGGCATAAAAACTTGTGTCGGGCAGACTCTGGAAGCGCTTACCTCTTCAATACCTACATGTATTCAGGGACAGATAGTGATGGATGTGGCCTGACAGAAGAAGAGAGAAAGCTTGCCAAACCCATTCGGGCTGTTATACGTCTGTGAAAACCAATAGAAGGAAGTAACAGAAACTGACAACTGGTTTACATCTATAGAACTTATTCGTGAGCTGAGAAAAAGAGGACTAACATATGTAGAAACAGCAGAAAGAAAAAAACATGAAATTCCTAAAGCGATTTTGGCTGTCAAAAGTAGGCCAGTTGGGTCAGCATTATATGGATTCTCTGAGAGTACAACACTGGTTTCATTTGTTCCTAAGAGAATCAAGACAGCAATTCTCATGTCTTCATTGTATCACTCCATTGAAAATGATACCATAAAAAATAAGCCAGAAATTATTTGTTACTACTATATAACAAAATCAGGAGTAGATTTGCTCGACATGAAATGCATCAATTATTTGTCAAACAGATGTACAAGGCGCTGGCCAATGGCAGTCTTTTATACATTTGTAAACATCAGTTGTGTGAACAGTTTTGTTCTGTAACTGTGCTACAGAGGAAACCCCATGCTAACTCATCTCAAATTCACCAAAAGTCTGGCCATGGAGCTGATAGAGCCACATCTAAATTTATCTAGAAATATCAAGGAAATGATCCACAAAGTTTGGGAACACTCAGCAATCAAGTGAAGGCATACTACGTGATAGAATGGACAAAAGGAAGACGTGTATGAAGTGCCCTGCGTCCAAGAAGAGGAAAACGGTGTATAAGTGCATCAAATGTGGTCGCCCAGTTTGCCTGGAATGCAGCAGAAAGATGGATATCGACTGTGCAAAAGAGATGTGATTTAATATTTCAGTTCAGCTGATTATCATCCTTTTTTACATTTTCTACAATATTTTATTTATATTTAGGAGAATATTGTCTGGTATAACAGTGGTGAAAATCGTATGAAATCTGACACTGAATGATTGCACATACTGGTGATATTTTGTGTTTATTTTATATAATTTAAACAACAAAGTGTTTATATGGGCTGAAAGTATTAAATTTACTTGTAACATGAATTAACTGATTATTTACTTGATTTCTGTCAACTTATGTGGAATTCTGTGATAGAAAATATTAGTTGGTCTGAGAGACTGCATGTTTCTAGTTACGTACGTTTCATAGATGTTTCTGGTTAAGGGTTAATGAATAGATTGACAGCATTTTGAATTCAATCATCATATGAAATACTTCAAATTAAATTTTTGTAGCCCTTGGAAGGCATTAGATGGGCAACCTGTGACTGAGCCTAGGTAACCATTTCAGCATGTAGTAATATAGACGCGTTGCACCTTAATCTGTATGTCCATAATAGTTCATTTGGTTGGAAAGTCTGCAGATATCATACTGATGAAATGCGTTTGAGAATACAACCATTAAAATCCAAAATGTCATTCACAAACATAACAAATAGACTATCTAGTGGTCATCCTAGGTTGGTGGGTTCTGTGCAGACTGCTGGAAGAGCTTGGTGATTGGTTAGTATGAAGTAGATAAGTTGCTCCGCTAACATTGAAACTGAAGGTTCTTTTTATTTTTCTATCCTTGATTGATTTTTCTCTCTCTACCCAGACACCACGTAAATTCAGTAATTCAAAAGTCTAGATATTGGCGGTACTGCGTTGTTTGAATATTAGTGTGAGAAAGTGTAATATTCCATTAAAGAATGTATTCAGTACTGGAACATTTACATTCATAGATCTACTTACGGCACCCTTTTTTTCAAGGGTATTGGCAACTGAAATGTGGTATGATATGTGTACGGGAAAAACAATGCAGCTGCAAACTTCTCTGAATTCCATGCACTGTTCAAATTAGTGTGTGAAGAATGATTTCTCGACTTCAGTACACCTAATGAAAATAAATGGATAAGAGTGGGTATTAAAAACCTCCTCAGCTCCTTACAGAACACTGTATTAATCCAGAGCTACTAAATTATCATAGTTATAAAAGAGTATATGGGAAGAAACTGCTTCAGAAATATACAATGCAAAAACTAAAAGTAAAGTAGTATGAAATATTTCACAAGTCCAAGGCTTCTGACATTGATCATAAAGTATATCGAAGCCATAGAATTGTTATGAATAGTTGATGAATGCAGGAAATATGAGATGAAAGGTAGAAATAGCCCACACTTCAGAAGATAGTAAATTATTTGTGAAACAGTTATCAGACTCAAAAATATTAATGTAGGTGGTACTCAGGGTGGTGTATTAGTACCCTGTCAGTTCTTAGATATAGTTAATTACTTTTCAGACAGTGTAAAGCATGGAGAGAAAAATCCTCTTCTTTTGCTGTGATAGTAACATTATATTAGTTCATAAAAAATCCAGAGCTCTTAGTTGGGAAGGTAAACCAGTGTTCTCGAGGATGTTTACAATTGGACAGCATTGAACATAAGAAAACTAAGACCATTAATGTAAATTTAAAGAGAGGAAAAAAACTCCCATTAGAGGTAGATGATAAATATTACATAGTTGTATCTAGTGAGCATTTAACCAAATTTATGAATGTTACTGTTGTGTTGACTACAAACTTCATTCTGTTCCATCTACATTTAGTTCATAGCTGTGGGATTTTTTCATGGAATCACCACAAACAATAGAAACTATTTACAAACTGCAAAACGCTCTGTAATGTATAAAATTAGTAGTCAGATTCATTGGAAGGAAATATTTCAAAAATGGGTCTCCACAAAAAATGGTTCAAATGGCTTTGAGCGCTATGCGACTTAACATCTGAGGTCATCAGTCCCCTAGAACATAGAACTACTTAAACCTAACTAACCTAAGGACATCACACACATCCATACCCAAGGCAGGATTCGAACTTGCGACCATAGCGATGGCGCGGTTCCAGACTGAAGCGCCTAGAACCGCTCGGCCACTCCGGCCGGCGGGTCTCCACATAGTGCCAAGTTAGTTCAGCTAGCAATCTGTTGTGTGCATCAGGGAAGAAGAAGAAGAAGAAGAAGAAGAAAAAGAAGAGAAAAAAAAGAAGAAAAATGGAAGCATTTCACAAACATTTATGTCCATCATCATGGAACAAAAGCCAGTTTATTTCCATTTGCAAAGGAAAATGATGAAATAGCATTTTCTCAACCAATAAAATAGTGTAATAATTTCCCCAAGCAAACTAAAGAAGTATAAAAAACTCATTTTTAAGGAAGTCAGTCAAAACCTACCTTTTAAATAATGCGTACTACTCAGGGGAGAGGTTAATATAAAAACGTGACAACTAAAGCGCCTGTCACAGTAAAATGCAAGGGGTTTTCAGTAAGTAATGCAACACCTCCCCCCCCGCCCCCTCCTTCCTTGGCTCACATCAAACAGGAAACAAGACAGTGATCTGTGGAGTATGGCTACAACAGCTCTCCTCCGAAGAAAAAGTGCAAAGCCGCACGGTCCGCCGGTAAAGTCATGGAGGCGGCCTTCTGGGACTCTGAAGGAGTTATTCCATTTGATTTCCTCTATCATGATACAACAATCAACTGTCCGGCGTGTTGTGGTACCTGCAGAAAATTGAAGAAACAAATTCAGCCTATTCATCGCCATAAAAATGCAAACTTTTCCTTCTCTATAACAACACAAGTCCTCACAAGCCTGTGTCACCAAGTTCATTCGGGATTCTAATAGGTCGTATGTTATATCGACGGCCCCAAGTATTAACATCGTAACTCAAAATTGTCAATTTTACAGGAAAAGCAAAAGAAAGTTTAAGCGAACATTGTAAATCAGAATTTATTTAAATGTGTAATGAAACTTCACAGGTAAACAGCTATAAATGAAGAGATTTAAATGTACTGTACTAATGTGCTCCACCCTTTTCCAAAAGTATAGTTTTCGGACTTACGATGTTTTTCTCTGGAAAAATATACAGAATATTTCTATCTAAGTTCCGTTACAATTGCTTTATGATAACAAAAACGAACTAAATAAGGTATTAAAATTTTTTTGAGCACTTTTGACAATAGCTCATCATTCATCTGCACTTGACACATCATTGTCATGTTGTTCTGGTGTACCAGTTTGTGTTGAAACCAGGCTTTGATAAAATGGATGACAATCACTTGGGATGCACTTGCTCTCACGTAAGGACAAGAGATCCTTCAACTTCAGTTCACTTATCGGTAAGATTCCGTGATATGCCTGTTCAAGGATGTCGCAGGATAATAACTGTCATCCTCTAGAATGCTTCTGGACAAAGATACACTTTGCTTCTTCCTGGTAAGTGTACTTAAAGTACACTTCATATGGTGGACCTTCAGACAGCAATTTCCCGTACTTTACTCTACATCACCTTATTTTGATTGGTGTCATACATCCACTGTTGCTTCTGCACTACTTTCTTGAAGTCATAAAGTAAGTCCTCACTCATTTCATTACCTGTGTATGGCTTTCCAGTGATCTCACTCATTCCAATTAAAAGTGACCCATTGATCTGGAACATACACTGATTGCTACTTCTTTCGATCAGAGTGTGCATTGGGTCACCTTCAATCTGGAGTGACCCCGTTCTGGAAAGCAATGTGTGATTGAAATTCCAAACTTAACAGAAGCAATGACGAACATTCAAAATAGGAATCTGTTCCTATTTTGGCCTCCACAGCCATCAGAGTACAGGTTGAATGTTTTTCCACCTTTGCAAGCTTTCATCTGCAAGAAATGTTAAAGACAGCTAGCTATTTCATTTGGACCACGGCGGGCAGTGACCTCATGCCAAACATAGCAATGCCCTTCCTTGTTTCCCATGTCATATACTGTAAAATTGTAGGTGGACTATTTCCGTTTGTAGCAGTAAAGGCTCACATCAGACTGAGGAGTAGCCAACACTTTCTGCAGATCGAAGCATGCACTAATAATGGACTTGTCAGAGATTGAACTCATTTTGTCTTTTTCTTTCAGATCCCTGACAAAAGTTTTATTGGCAATGTAAGACATGTATTTGTCTTCCAACTTTGCTTTCTCCTCTCCAGAGGAACTATCGTAAAGCTCACATAGTTGACACTTATCCTTTTTAGGCCGAAAGAATGACAAATTATATTCTTGGTTGAATATATCAGTGTATTGCCTTAATGTGGCAGGATATATGGTGGCATATTTTCTTTCCTTGATCCATTCCTGGTACATTCTGTGCATTTTTGCAATGCTCAGTTCTGTATCAAGGTATTTTCTGCTTGTTTCTTTTCTTGTGTAATGTGACTCTACACAAGGAAAGCTGTTTATATGCTCTCGCACTGACTCCTTTATTTGAGGCCCTATTGTATTCCCCCTTCTGGAGTGCTTTCCTCTCATTTCAGGTGACAGAATTCCATCTGTTCTCAGTTTTTGCATGGCAGTTCTCACCCACATATCCGTAATAGAGAGAGTGTGCTGAAACATTTTCTGACACACCTTAATGATATTCCCATCGACTGTTAGAGAATGCTGTCTTGAAAATGTTGTTCTTGATTCTGCCACATTTCGAATCTGTTTCCTGTTTACATTTTTCACATGTCGACATATGAACTCTCGTTGTCTGCTATGATTCCTCATCTGCCAGAACTGTTCAAAAATATCCTGCCTTTTTTTTTAGTTAACTTATTAAGACATTTTAGTCTGCATAAGTTAGGATCGCATCCAGGATTCATTACTTTTGCTTTTATTTCAGCACCTTTTTGACCAATGTGTGCAAAACCTCTGTTGAGAGATTCTTTTGCTCTATTTACTATCCATGAGGCCGGGTTCCTACTCCTTTTACAGGTCTTTTCATCCTTATTTTCACATCGTCGTGTGCTAACAGTGTTTGGTGAGGATATAGTTGTATTACGTTCCGCTGTGGATATGGGTGGAGAAAGATTTAAGCGTTGCCCAGTAGTTTGCAAGGAGATCTCTCCTGCGATAAAAATGCGTAATTTTAAAATAAAATGCCTATATTATATTGTTTTGCGAAATGTAGTCTGCTACAGAAACATTTATTATTTATCTTGGTCGTTGTTATGTTTCCCTTTGAACTTTTTTTCTCTTTTGCTCCTTCTCATCACTTCTGCTTGATGAATCATCAGCTGTTGTGGCAACGAAGTCATGGTCAACAACACAGTCATCACTATTATCCAAACACGATGTATCAATTAATTTTAAACTATTTCCTGTTGTCATCAGTTCAGCTGTGCCATTATTGGGACGAATTAGAAAACCACGAACTGAGCACCCAGCATCATTGAGAAGTGGTTCCATTTTATTTACACTTTCGTCTCCTGTAGAAAGATGAGAGTGGCGTCTAACAATAATTATTACTGCGACAACACAAATTATTTGTAGCGTTAAATAGAACTGCAGCCAAAAATTTATGAAAAATATTCTTAATTTGTATATAAAACAAGAAATTGTAATTATTTTTGTTGTCTATAGAATTTTGGGGCTTTTTCAGGTTTTCAATTGTATATACGAAATTACATTCTTTATCATTGTTACAATAAAAGAAAATGAGTACTTACGTTCATCATCTTTCGTTGGGTTGAGAACCATGTCCATTATTTTTAATGCTGTACTTCGGTACATAATTATCCAAAAACATAATAAATGAAACTAATTATAAAAGCAGCACACTCTGAACCCGTTCACACATATGTTTATCAGTTAATGTGCTAAGCGCAATAACTGGTTATACTCGTACTGATGATCGCATCTACAATGAACATACTTATTGTTGGCTACAAACAACCCGGGACTACAATGCTATCAACTTAATGGGCGAGTGAAAAACGTCGCATGCATCTACACCAGAGGTTCCCAAACTTTTGTTTGTCACGCCCGCCTTCTGCCAAAAAGAAAACTTACGTGCCCCCCCCCCCCCCCCCCTGCCCCGCTGCCCATAAAAAAATATAGAGATTTTTATTAATTATCAAGAAACTATTGAAAAATTTGTGATGGTGATGTCATGTAACATGGTGGGCTGTTAATGTATCGAGTCGCAGTTATTACGTCATCAGTCTAGTCGAGTGATTATAAGCCACTCCGAAAGTAAAGAAAGTCCTTGGTAAACAAGGAAAAATATTTGCGACCTTTGCAGATTAGTGGATGTGAGCTATTATTTTGAGTGTAGCTTATTACTTTCACTCATTATAAGAAATAGTCACTCAAGTCACTGTGTTAACGAACATCACTGATTTGTACGCCTATAGCGCTCCCCATTGTCATTGCGCATAGGTTGGCATTTATGTCAACGACGACAGCTACCGAATGGCGACAAAGGCCCAGTTCCCAGAACCAGACAAAAACTAAAAAATTAGTTTTACGCAATAATTGTGCAGACTACACAGAACTTTAAAAAATATGCTGTGTCTTCATCCAGAAGAAATAAGAGTACTATTATTAGTTGAAATAACATACCACACGTAACATCAGAATCCATAAGGATCACACGCAGTATTTATATTTAAATCAGATTCACTATGTTTATTTTATATTGTTTCTTCGAAATAGTTTTTTATAATTTTACAGTTTACAGTTTACATGTAAGGATAGTTAGGATGAAAATAACAAGTTCTCTTATAATGTGACGTTTTTATTATAAAAATATTAGTTCCACACACACATGGCAAGAAACAAACAAATAAATCAATGTGAAGGATGAGCTTGCATATTTTTTACAAGATTTTGAATTCTTGGCTGAATAGTAGAAACTGCACAACGTAAATCATTGGCAATACTGAGTTTGCTTCTAAGCTTATTTTTTATTGCCACTACTGCTGAAAATGCTCTTTCGCACAAATAAGTGCTTGAAAATGATAAATACAGTTTAAGTGCTTGTTCTGCTGTGCTGGGATACACCGTGAGATATTTCACCCAAAATAAAGGCTTATCTATCTTCTCAAAGTCATACTTTGCTTCAGAATCATTTTTAATTTCTACGACTTCCTCTTGTAGTCTGTCTGGCAACACACCCATGTCAACGTGAAATGGATCTGTCGTTAACCTATAATAAATTTTATCATCACAACTGTTAGGGAAGTATCATTTGAATTCATCAGTGAGGTGCTGCAAATGGTTTGATATTTTACTCTTAGTATCAGTATCCTTAAAATCGTTTTGAAATCGGGCTTCTTCCAGGATTCCAAACAATCTGGGAAAGCAGGAATAATTGCAGGCTAAAATTTTACGTTTCCATAGTTGAAACTTATCAGTAACGCTTTGATGGCATCGTGATGAAAAATTGTTTGACTCTCCACCTTGTAATTTCAAACTCAATGTGTTTAAAGATTCGAAAATATCTGAGAGATAAGCCAATGCAACATGAACACCGGGCTTTCTAAATTCCACATACAATTCAGTTTGTTTGTTATTTTACACAAACTTCATCACTTCGTCTCGAAGTTCAAATAATCTTCCTAGCATATTTCCTTTTGAGAGCCAGCGTACTTCTGTATGAAGTACTCTGCTCAGAACGAACACTTGTACTAGTTTCGCATTCACGTCGTGCACATTTTTCTGGTGACAAAGGGCGTAACCCTGGCGTCCAAATTACGAACCCGCCAGTTCATTTGAAGCGTATACGGTCTATTAAAGTCACTGTAATCGCATCACATGAGAATCCGCGGGTTGACAGGGTAATAAAACGGCAGTTACGCAGTATAAGTGATTATTACTCTGATGAACATAGCCTACTACGGCTAAAAGTTATAACACGATTACGTTCACTTCATGTGTACAAATGTACGGAATAGTTAATACCTGACTTTTCTGTTTTCCAATTGTCAGAAGTAAGTTGTTTACAAATCTGATATATTAGAATTAACGCATATCGCCTTAGTAATTTTAAGAGTTTCTGTGTGTGACATTCTAAACATATCATTCTAAACGTGATCTTCAAAAGCTGTATGTTCTAGGATAGGTTATTGAGATAGGATTGCGGGAAGTGGGACGCCAAACGATTGCATTTAGCACCATAATCTATCATTAATACCTGCACATTTATTTTTATTAAAATATCGATATTAAAAAGAAATATTAGGTTTATACCACTAACTCCACCCGCGTCCCCCTTGCAACATCATCACGCCCCCCAGTTTGGGAACCTCTGGTCTACACAGTAAAATTTCCCTGTACAAACATTGTAGCTACGCATATGGTATTTGTTCCACTACAATTCTCCCAGGAAAAATATCGTAACATAACTTGCGATCATTATCATTGGTGAAAGAGCCCCTTAGCTGACTTACGATATTCTGAAGATTGCTATTGCTGCTTAAGTTGCGGCACTAGGGATACAATACTTATACAGGGGAAAAGTACGGAGGCAACAATTCTGCCGAGCATCATAACTCAATTTAGC
This sequence comes from Schistocerca piceifrons, assembly GCF_021461385.2. Lineage (NCBI taxonomy): Eukaryota > Metazoa > Arthropoda > Insecta > Orthoptera > Acrididae > Schistocerca > Schistocerca piceifrons. The sequence continues at coordinate 175,938,588 of NC_060144.1, forward strand.
TATTTTTGGACTTACGATGTTAATACTTGGAGTCATCGGTATACATTACTTATTGAACGCCTTTCGTGTATGTTCTCAATATAATCCTTTTTACAGGAAATTCATACACCCAAAATTTGTAGAGCTTAATACTAATATCTCACCATATTTTGGAGCTCTGATAAATCACTCATCATATGGGCAAGCAGCCTCGTTTTTTTCAGACTGACAGGGGAGAATATATGGAAATAGAAACAGGTGTAGCAGCACGGTCCTGAAGTCATACGTGTGTCTGGTGTTCGCAATAATAAGGGTTGATACATAGTAACCAGTGTGTATTCACACCTGATTAATTGTTCCAAATATGGAATAATGTTTTAGCTAATAGTTTTGTGAAGTTTTGTTGATATTGGTATTAGGTGTGGTGTAGTAGTATTAATACAAGTAATTGCTTTCTTAGTAGACAGAGACTTTCGAGATTGCTATTGTTAGTTCTGTAAATAGTTCTACTGGTGTAACTGAACTTAGGTAATGTAGACGTATAGTTTTTTTTTTAGACTGGAGGCCTAGGTCAGTTGCAAAGTCTAACAGAAAGAAGGAGGTTCTGCTGCTAGGTAGTTTGCATGGTAGAGGTGTGGGCGAGCAGTTGCAAGAAGTGTTGGAGAGTGACTACCAGGTCACCAGTGTTGTGAAGCCTAGTGCTGGGTATCAGGTAGTAATAGTGGGTGGAGCAGGGAACAGTCTTGAAAGGGTGGGGAATATGATGTAGGCGGTGAGCAGGTATTGATAGTTACTGAAATTGGTGGCACTAATGTGCATTTCATGCAACTGTTTCAGCATCATGATTGGCTTCATCCTAAAGCGGCTGTTAGGCACGTTGACATGGGGCTGGGGAGGGCGCTGTTGGCATAGGGCATGGGCCACATTTCAGTGGTGCCAGTTGGGTCTTATCAGTAGATTGAGTTTCGCTAGGCATGGCCTGCTTCTCAATAGGTATGGGAAGGGGAGGCTGGCAAAGTTTATAGGTGACAGTGTAGTGGGTGGTAGTGGGCTCACTCATGGTAAAATTCCTGTAGTAGTTGGTCTTAGAGCTGCGCCTTTTTTAGATTGAAGTCAGCTGATAGGTATACCTGCTTAAAGGAAGTCCCTCTAACTAAGGGTTCATCTACAGATGATGTCATGTTTCCAAGTAGAGAAGGAATTAGCATATTTCATCAAAATATAAGAGGTATTAGAGATAAAGTTAGTAAATTGCTTATAGATGTTGAGTCTGACGTTATTGGTATGTTGGAGCACCACATAAATAATTTGACAATTCAGAGGCTTCCTTTAGCAAGATACAGATTAGCTGGCTGTTTCTCAAGGAGTTCCTTGTGGGGTGGGGGAGTGGCTAGGTACGTAAAAAACAATATTCCATTTGAACCCATAGATGTATCACGACACTGCACTGAACAGATATTTGAATGTTGTGCAGAGCATTTGTATTTAGTGAAACTAAACTTCTAATTGAAAACAACGCACACTCTGCTGTAGAGTGAAAATTTCATTCTATAAACTGCTAATTGCTGTTGCTTATAGGTTCCCTAACTCTGACTTAGAGCATTTCTACTCAAGCTGGAGAGGGTTCTTGAATCACTTTGTAGGAAGTACCAGAAATTAGCTATATGTGGTGACTTCAATATAAATTTTGTGTATGATGGTGCAAGAAAAAGGATGTTGGTAGATCTCCTAAATTCATCTAGATGGGCATTCTGGTAGTAAAAGAATGAATGGCCTTTCAGACCATGATGCCCAAATTTTAACACTAAAAGGCTTTTGTACTCAAATGTCACATATAATTACAGATTATGTAGGAAAGTTAATCCAACAGCAATAGAGTGTTTTTTAAACTTTGTCATGATGTTTATAGTGCCAATAACATAGATGATAAATATAATGCTTTCCTTAACACATTTCTCATGCTCTTTGAGAGTTGCTTTCCATTAGAATGTTCTAAATGTGGTATTAGCAGTAATAGGCAGCCCGGCTGGCTGACTAGTGGGATAAGTATATCATGTAGAACGAAGCGGGAATTATATCAAAATGTCAGAAGCAGTTGCAATCAAGCTACAGTATCCTATTACAAACAGTATTGTAAGGTGCTTAAAAATGTTACTAGGTAGGCAAAGGGTATGTGGTATGCAAATACAGTAGCTAATCCAAAGGATAAAATTAAAACCATATGGTCAGTTGTGAAGAAAGTGTCTGGTCAGCAGCACTAGGTCGATGATATAAAGTCAGTTCGTAGTAAAAATATTTCTGTTGCTGATAAATCAGATATATGTACAGTATTTAACAATCATTTTCTGAGCATTGCTGGTGAATTAAATAAAAATTTAGTTTCTATAGGGAATTTATAACTTTCTTCACAAGTGCCTTTCAGAGATTGATGTCTGAAATACTCCTGTGTGATACAGCCAAGGGGGAGATTGAGTCAATAATTAAATCACTGAAGACTAAGGACTCTCATTGTTTTGATGGAGTACCTAGCAGAATATTAAAGTACTGTGCTGCACATGTTAGCCCTGTATTTAGCCATGTTTGTAATTTTTCCTTTAGGAATGGTCAGTTTCCTGAATGATTAAAGCACTCAGTAGTAAAGCTGCTCTGTAAAAAGGGGGAAAGTGATAATGTAGACAATTTTAGACCTATTTCTATGCCATCACTGTTTGCAAAAGTTATTGAAACGGCTGTGTGTGTAAGGATACTTGATCATTTTCTATCACACGATTTGCCATCAAATGTATAGTTCGGCTTTAGAAGTCGTTTAACAACTGAAAATGCTGTATTCTCTTTTCTCTGTGAGGTACCGGAGGTTTCAAATGCTAGGCATATTTTATGATTTAACTAAGGCGTTTGATTGTGTTGATCACAAAATATTGCTCCATAAGCTGGACCATTATGGAATACAGGGAATAGCTCAAAATTGGTGTACCTCTTTCTTTAGCAACAGACATCAAAAAGTCATCACTCACAATGTTGAGAATTGTTGTGATGTGGGGCGTGAGTGGAGTACGGTCAAGTGGGGGATGCCCCAGGGATCAGTGTTGGGGCCACGCCTCTTCCTTATTTATATAAATGGTATGCCCTCTAGTATTACGGGTAACTCTAAAATATTTCTGTTTGCTGATGAAACTAGCTTGGTAGTAAAGGATGTTGTTTGAAACATTGGCTCGGTTTCAAATAGTGCAGTTCATGACCTAAGTTGATGGCTTGTGGAAAATGAACAACACTAAATTGCAGTAAGACTAAATTTTTACAGTTTCTAACACACAATTTAACAAAACCTGACATTTCAATATTACAGAATAGGCATATGATTAGTGAAATTGAGCAGTTCAAATTTCTAGGTGTTGAGATAGATAGTAAACTGTCATGGAAAGCCGATGTTCAGGATAGTGTTCAAAGACTTGATGCTGCCATTTTTACTATTCGAATGGTATCTGAAGTGAGTGATCGTTTGACACGAAAATTAGTCTACTTTGCTTATTTTCATTCACGTATGTCATATGGTATTATATTTTGGGGTAACTCTTCCCATTCTAAAAGGATATTTTTGATTCAGAAATGGGTGATATGGGCAATAAGTGGTGTAAGTTCACGAACCTCTTGTCGACCCCTGTTCATGAGTCTGGGTATTTTGACATTGGCCTCTCTCTCTCTCTCTCTCTCTCTCTCTCTCTATATATATATATATATATATATATATATATATATATATACCTTACTGTCATTTCTTGTTAACAATATTAGCTTATTCCTAAGAATAAGCAGCTTTCACTCAATTAATTCTTGGCAGAAATAAAACCTGCATTTGGATCGGACTTCCTTAACTCTTGTGCAGAAAGGTGTGCAGTATACTTCTGCATCCATTTTCAATAAGCTACCACTCCAATTCAAAAATCTTAGCAGTAATCCATGCACTTTCAAATGGAAACTGAAGAGTTTCCCCACAGGTCACTCCTATTCTGTCGAGGAGTTCCTTGATAACTTAAGCTGATTCTTGTTGTTTTGTTGATTCTGTTTACTTAAGCTCTCAACAAGGGAAGTGTCCAGGCATCTCGGAGTGAACCAAAGCGATGTTGTTCAGACATTGAGCGGATACAGAGAGACAGGAACTGTCGATGACATGCCTCGCTCAGCCCACCCAAGGGCTACTACTGCAGTGGATGACTGCTACCTGAGGATTATGGCTCGGAGGAACCCAGACAGCAACACCACCATGTTGAATAGTGCTTTTCGTGCAGCCACAGGATGTCGTGTTACTACTCAAACTGTGTGAAATAGACGGCATGATGCACAGCTTCGCTCCTGACATCCATGGTGAGATCCATCTTTGCAACCACGACACCATGCAGCGCGGTACAGGTGGGCCCAACAACATGCCGAATGGACTGCTCAAGATTGGCATCATGTTCTTTTCACTGATGAGTGTTGCGTATGCCTTCAGCCAGACAAGTGTCAGAGACGTGTTTGGAGGCAACCCGGTCAGGTCGAACACCTTAGACACACTGTCCAGCGAGTGCAGCAAGGCGGGGGTTCCCTGAATGTTTTGGGGGGGGGGGGGGCATTATGTGGGGCTGACATACGCCGCTGGTGGTCATGGAGGGTGCTGTAACGGGTGTACGATAAGTGAATGCCTTCCTCCGACCGATAGCGCAATCATATCAGTAACATATTGGCGAGACAGTCGTCTTCATGGATGACAATTGCGCCCCCATCGTGCACATCTTGTGAATGACTTCCTTAAGGATAATGACATCGATCTACTAGAGTGTCCAGCATGTTCACTAGACATGCACCCTATCGAAAATGCCTGGGATAGATTGAAAAGGGCTGTTTATAAATGACGTGACCCACCAACCACTCTGAGGGATCTGCGCTGAATTGCTGTTGTGGAGAGGGACAATCTGGACCAACTGTGCCTTGATAAACTTGTAGATAGTATGCCATGACGGATACAGGCATGCATCAATGCAAGAGGATGTGCTACCGGGTATTAGAGGTACCGGTGTGTACAGCAATCTGGACCACCACCTCTGAAGGTCTCCCTGTATGGTGGTACAACATGCAATTTGTGGTTTTCATGAGCAATAAAGATGGCGAAAATGATGTTTATGTTGATCTCTATGCCAATTTTCTGCTCATTTTCCGGAACCGAGGAGATGCAAAACTTTTTTTGATGTGTATTTTTGTTTGCTGATGACACCAGCTTGGTGGTAAAGGATGTTGTGTGCAACATTGGCACTGTTTCAAACGGTGCAGTTCATGACATGAATTCATGGCTTGTGGAAAATAAACTATTGCTACATCAGAGTAAGTCTCAGTTTTTACAGTGTCTATCACACAATTCAACAAAACCTGATGTTTTAATTTCACAGAATGGACATATGATTATTGAAACTGAACAGTTAAAATTTCTAGGTGTTCAGATAGATAGTTAACTGTCGCGGAAAGCCCACGTTCAGGATCTTGTTCAAAGACGTAATGCTGCCATTTTTACTATTCGAACGGTATCTAAAGTAAGAGAGAGTTCCACACGAAAAGTAGTCTACTTTGCTTATTTTCATTCGATTATGACGTATGGTATCATATTTTGGGGTCACTCTTCTTATTCTCAAAGGATATTTTTGACTTAGAAACTGGCGGTTCGGGCAGTAAGTGGTGTAAGTTGACGTATGGTATCATATTTTGGGGTCACTCTTCTTATTCTCAAAGGATATTTTTGACTTAGAAACTGGCGGTTCGGGCAGTAAGTGGTGTAAGTTTGCGAATCTCTTGTCGACCCCTGTTCACAAGCCTGTGTATTCTGACATTGGCCTCTCAATATATATATTTTTTACTGTCCTTTCTTGTTAACAGTATCAGTTTATTCCCAATAATTAGCAGCTTTCACTCAGATAATACTAGGCAGAAATCCAATCTGCATTTGGATTGCACTTCTTGACTTTTGTGCAGAAATGTGTGCAGTACACTCCTGCATCCATTTTCAATATGCTACTACAAGAATATAAAAAACTTTGCAGTAATCCACGCGCTTTCAAACCGAAGCTGAAGAGTTTCCTCATGGGTCACTTCTCCTATTCTGCCGAGGAGTCCCTTGAAAAATTAAGCTGATTCGTGTTGTACTGTTGATTGCATTTACTTAAACTTATGGATTGACTTTTTTTGGGTTCATAACATTTTATTTTTATCTGTTATTACTTTTATGTTTTAATTTCATGTACTGACGTGCCCATTACTATACCGTGCTGTAGATATAGTTGTGCAGTCCTGCAGCAACACAGTTTCAGTAGATTGTTCAGGACAGTGATCTCCATAGAATTTTTGTTTCTGACCATAGAACTTAGTGTTCCTGCAGGTTTCTGTCATATGTATCAACCACACTATTATAATTAAGCAAGAAGATGAAATCATACTGTTCATGATTACAGATTATTTACTTATTTCTGGATTAAAAGATCAGCACTATATTTTAGTACTTCATTGGATAATTCCTTGCATAACATAAGCTAACACTTATGCAGTTTCTCTTGTGGTTTTGTTACAGCAAATGTGAATAAAATATAATGATGAACCCACTAAATTAAAATTGTGGAAGCTTGTTCGCCATGTATATCAAACAGGAAATTATCACTTGCAACATTGTATTTGAAACCAATTGTCTGTCACATTATACATATCTCTCTGTTGTCAAAATGATACAGGTAGTATCCAAAAGTGCAGATCTTTCGGAAAGGTAGACATATAATATGTTGTAGATAGAAATACATTATCACATTTGTAGTATACATCTGAGTGACAAATACAAGTAGGCAATACATCACGTGAGATATCAAGAATGCAAAAATGTGTTTCACATTAGATTTAGAAGTATGTGCTCTTGCACATGTTAAGAGCAGTTTACTTAAGAACGACTTGCATAGTTAGTTGGTAATTTTTATCATCAGTAGTAGCATATCCGAATAAATATAGTATCATACTTTCTCAGTATCTACTGCATCTTATGGTGGTGTTTTGCACAACAACAGAATGAAAGAAAGAAACTTAAGTGGAAACAGAGCGTAAACAATTTTCTAATCACTCTGTCAAATGTCTGTCTACATTCAATTTTTGAAATGATAAACACAACTGTCACCATTTCTTGTACTAGTTTTGAAATAGTTCATTTTGTCTTTTCCAGAAATGTGGAAAATCAAATGTAATATACTCATATGGGGTAGAATAGAAATTATTTTCTTTTGCATTCTGGTAACATGTTGTAGTTTTGCAAGAAACAAAGTATTTGGCAAAAAAACAAGGTGTGCTTAGTTTGACATCCATTTTAGGTGGAGATCACTGACCCGTATATATCTTTTAGAACAAGCTTTACCTAATGAGAGGAATTTTAAGTTTTTTTCTGATGAAGAAACAATTTGGGACGTGTGAATTGCTACCATCCATCTGGCAGTAGCTTGTCATGTTACGTCAGTTGTGTGAGTTTTTTTACATTCCACAGTCACCTGTTTTCCATGTGAGTCAGTGCTCTATTATGAAAATGTCTTTCTCCTATCTGCTATATGAGTCACAAGTTCATTCAGAATCTACACAAAGAAAAGACCTAGAGAAAAATGACTTGAATCAAATCCCATGTCTTTCCCAGAAGTGAACTGCATTGTCATCTTGGATGCTGAAGAAGTGTTGAGGAAATAAAAACTGGAACACCCTCACATATTTATGGTTGAAACCATAGATATGAAGTATATAAAATGATTACAGATCAATAGTTTAAGATTAGATTTAGATTAGATTTACTTTCATTCCAATTAATCTGTTGAGGAGATCCTCCAGAATGTTGAACATGTCAGAAAAATAATAATACATGACAAATATTTACAACTGAAACAAATAAGCTAATGTACCTTCCATGGGTCTCAAGTGGAATGATTATAATTTTTTTAATGAACACTATATGAAAGAATCATTTTACAAACGATCATTTACTAAGATCGCATTAATTCACTGAATTTAAAATAAAAAAAAATGTTTTTATTTGTAAGATGATAAACATATAATAGAACTACTACAATACTTATTTACAATGAACACATTACTGCAATGAAATGGTGCAGAAGTTATATATATCTGTTGGTTCTACTGAGAAATTCATCAGTGGAGTAGAAGGAGTAGGCCACCAATAAATCCTTAAATCCTTTAGGCTCCTCTTAAACTGAATTTCATTGGCTGTTAAGCTTTTGGGGCTACTGGCAAGTTATTGAAAATGTGTGTTCCTGAATAATGAACACCTTTTTGTACAAGAGTAAGTGACTTTAAATCCTTGTGAAGATTATTATTATTTGTAGTATTGATTCCATGAATTGAGCTGTTGGTTTGAAAAAGTCATATATTTTTAATGACAAATTTCATTAAAGAATAAATATATTGGTAAGCAGTAGTTAGTATCCCTAGTTCCCTAAACAGGCTACTGCAGGATGTTCTTGAGCTCACACCACATATTGCACGTTTTTTGTGCCCGAAAAACTTTTGCTTGCCTTGATGAATTACCCCAAAAAATAATCCCATATGACATTACAGAATGAAAGTAAGCGTAGTATAACAGCTTTTTCATTTTTATATCCTCTATGTCTGACACAGTTCACATTGCAAATAGAGATTTGTTAAGACACTTCAGCAGTTCTGTGGTGTGCTCCTCCCAGTTGAATTTATAATCAAGTGGTAATCCCAAGAATTTAACCCTGTCCACTTCTTCCATCTGCTTTTCATCATATGTTAGGCATATACTCATGGGACACCCCCCCTTACAAATTCTGAACTGCATGTAGTGTGTATTTTCAAAGTTTAGCGACAAATAATTGGCTAGGAAACAGTGGTTAATGTTCACAAATATTTTATTAGCCAATTTTTCTAAGACTACACTTGATTTGCTATTTATTGCAATGTTTGTATTATCAGGGAAGAAAACAAACTTGGCATCTGGGAATGTTACTGATGAAAGGTCATCGATATCCACAAGAAAAAGTAGGGGCCCTAAGATGGAACCTTGTAGGATCCCATATGTCTTTAGTTCCCAGGTGGATGATGCCTGATAGCTTAATACATGCCTCTTTCCTAATAACACCCTTTGTTTCCTGCCAGAGATATGAGACTTAAACCATTTTGCAGCATTTCCTGTTACACCATAACATTCTAATTTACTTAAAAGGATATTGTGATTTACACAGTCAAATGCATTTGACAGATCACAAAATATACCAGTTGCCTGCAATTTTTTGTCTAATGAATTAGGTACATTGTCACTGTAAGTGTAGATAGCCTTCTCAATATCAGAACCCTTTAGAAATCTGAACTGCGACTTTGCCAGTATGTTATTTGTGATAAGATGGTTATAAAGCCGATTGTACATTGTTGTTGTTGTTGTGATCTTTAGTCCAGAGACTGGTTTGGTGCAGCTCTCTGTGCTACTCTATCTTGTGCAAGCTTCTTCATCTCCCAGTACCTACTGCAACCTACATCCTTCTGAATCTGTTTAGTGTATTCATCTCTTGGTCTCCCTCTACGATTTTTACCCTCCACGCTGCCCTCCAATACTAAATTGGTGATCCCTTGATGCCTCAGAACATGTCCTAGCAACCGATCCCTTCTTCTAGTCAAGTTGTGCCACAAACTTCTCTTCTCCCCAATCCTATTCAATACCACCTCATTAGTTATATGATCTACCCATCTAATCTTCAGCATTCTTCTGTAGCACAACATTTCAAAAGCTTCTATTCTCTTCTTGTCCAAATTATTTATCGTCCATGTTTCACTTGCATACATGGCTACACTCCGTACAAATACTTTCAGAAATGACTTCCTAATACTTAAATCTATACTCGATGTTAAAAAATTTCTCTTCTTCAGAAACATTTTCCTTTCCATTGCCAGTCTACATTTTATATCTTCTCTACTCCAACCATCCTCAGTTATTTTGCTCCCCAAATAGCAAAACTCATTTACTACTTTAAGCGTCTCATTTCCTAATCTAATTCCCTCAGCATCACCCGACGTAATTCGACTACATTCCATTATTCTCGTTTTGCTTTTGTTGATGTTCATCTTATACCGTCCTTTCAAGACACTGTCCATTCCGTTCAACTGCTCTTTCAAGTCCTTTGCTGTCTCTGACAGAATTACAATGTCATCGGCGAACCTCAAAGTTTTTATTTCATCTCCATGGATTTTAATACCTACTCCAAATTTTTCTTTTGTTTCCTTCACTGCTTGCTCAATATACAGATTGAATAACGTTGGGGATAGGCTACAGCCCTGTCTCACTCCCTCCCCAACCACTGCTTCGCTTTCATGTCCCTCGACTCTTATAACTGCCATCTGCGCTCTGTACAAATTGTAAATAGCCTTTCGCTCCCTGTATTTTACCCCTGCCACCTTCAGAATTACCCTTTCTAAAATTTTTGAGAATGCTGGCAAAAGTGAAATTGGGCGGAAATTTGATGCTAGTTCTTTATGTCCCTTCTTAAACAGTGGCTTAACTTCAGCACATTTCAACCATTCAGGAAATATTCCACTGATAAATGACTTGTTACACAACTTAATATGTTACTTAACTCAGAGTCACATTCTGAGAAGTTAAGAGGTACCAGTTATAGACCCATACTGAAATATCCATGTTAGCACATGGTGCACATTCAACAGGTGATAATATAGGCACTGACTCTGGCACACAGTGCATCATAAAGGTGGTGAATGCTGTTTTGGAATAAATTATTCCACACCTGATCAACCTGTTCACATAGCTTTGTAAAGAATTGGATTGACAAGTCACCTGTCATCCCATCATGTCCTACATGTGCTCAATTGGAGCCAAGTCTGGCAGCTATGTGGGTGGGGGAAGTTGTTGCATTTCATTAAACAAATGTTGAAATTAATGGGAAGTGTATTGGTGACACACACACACACACACACACACACACACACACACACACACACTCACACTCGCACTCGCACTCACACTCTGCAAGGTCTACATTGTACACATGAACAACCATCACCTATGTGCAGGTATAAATTGCTTTCATTGCTGAAGATCATGGTGTGCAATGCCATTTTCATAGGATACCCTCTGATGGCACCTGCCAAGCATTGCACATAGATACTACGACATGAGTGGAATAGAAGTGCATATGTCCTTAGTCATACTGCCAGTATCCAATTTACAACAATTCATATGATATATCTGAGGCCACATTAGCTTTTATCCGTCCTGTGGAATCTGTATGGTCTATCCCTTTTGCCCTTCTAATACAACAATTTCATTGGGTATGTGTTGGATAATGTCCAGAACCTCATCCACAAATGTGAGAATGTTCCTGCATCCATTGTTGCCAGCATCACTACAGAACTGATTGGTATGTCCAACTAGTGTGATTATTCTCCAATGCTCGCAAACTTGCTGTGTCAGTTGAACGGAAGCGTGAGGGCATCTCTGTAGCACTGAATCTGCTCTACATGTTTGCATCATGTTGAGTTTAATGGCTATGGACTCTGTTAGATACATTACAGTACTATCTGCATTCAGGTGAGACTGAAATAATCAGGACATCCACTATCCATCAGGTGGCATATGTGCTGATTTATCAGACAAAATCCACAGTTTCGTTCTGTTTGTACCAACTCTTTTAGGCAATATATTTTTTCTACTGTGCAGCTCTCAAGAAAGTTTTTAAATTAACATATTGCAACATTTTGAATGAGGACTGCAGTAACTAGCCAGTACGCACTGATGGGACTGAGACAGGAGTTTCCTAACTCTTTATCTGATGGATGAGAATCCTGGTACTTTGATGGAACATCTTGTTTATTTTGTGGGTTAATAAAAATTTACAATTTGGAAAACTTGTTGTATTCAGAGATTACTTCAATTTATTTCATAACTTATAAATTAGTATTGTCAAAATGTCGAAAATGAAACAAACACCATGTTGTTAATAGTTTCTTGAGAAGCAGTTATTCACTTCCTGCAAAACACAATTTGGAAAACCATTGTCTAAGAAAAGACAAAATTTTGGGCAGTGCATAGTTTTTGTGTTCTCAATATTTAGATACCAAACAATTCAGTACGTGATGTGCAGAAGGGCACCTGAGCTTGAGGGCACTGATGAATATAAGATGTAATGAGCTACTAATTTGCTCATCTGTTCTGATGTGCTGTGATTATTTGAAGCCACGTTACTGTACCTCACATAGAACCCAAATTCTTGATTCCACCCTAAACCAACAAGAGCTGAGTAAAGAGATGTTATTGTATTGTGTACTAGGATGCGTATGGAGGAAATCACATTTGTAATTCAAAAGGTGTATCAAGTTGTGAATACCCAATTGTTCTGATTTCCTGTGTGCAAAACTCAGTGTACCATCTCCAGACAAAGAATTAGATGTGAGTAAACATGACCTTCCTCATGAGTCACATTGTTGTATCAAAAGTCAGTCAGTCTCTCAGATAGCATTTCATTATAGATAACTACATCACGTGCATATTGTCTGCAAGATCATTAATATACAACATGATCAGCAATGGTCCCAACACACATCTGAAGTTACTTCCACATCCGACAATGATTCTCCATCCTTCCTACCAAAAAGTCATCAATCAAGTCATAAATTTCACTTGATACTCTGTATGATCGTACTTGTGATAATAAGCATAGGTCTGGTACTGAGTCAAACGCTTTTCAGAACCAAGAAACACTGCATCTACCTGGGTTCCTTTCAGTATGTCATGTGAAAAAAGAGTGAGTTGGGTTTCACATGGTCTATGCTTTCGAAAACCATGCCGGTTGGCATTGAGGATGTAATTCTGTTCAAGATACCTCATCATGTTTGAGTTCAGAAAGTCAAAGATATCGGATGGTAGTTTTGTAGATCACTTTTACTACCATTCGTGTAGTTTGCTGAAATTAACTGAAGCAAATTAGGCTGAATTAGGAACTACAATGTTTAGTGTAAAACCATTTTCTAATGCAGTAGGTTTTAGTTTATTTGAAATCCTTTCTGCATGTTCAGTTACATCTTTGTAGAAATCAAGAAGATCGTTACATTTTCCCTTATCTTTGGAGAAGTATGTTACAACTATCAGGTAATGTTTTTTATTGCCTTATTTGAAGTGTCTGGACCTAACGAAAATAGAACATTAGTAGTATATTTATGAGAGTTCTGGACCAAAGAGAACATTTTTTTTAAAATTTCTTGATATGAAACCAAGATTTTAGTTATGCTCATTCCCTCATTTAAAAATTTATCTACATCCGCAAACAACATTTTCATTTATTTAAAAAATGAAATGTAATAATTTTTTTCTTTATAAATAGGTTCTCCAAGGTTACCTATATCCACAAACCAAATTTTCACATATTTAACTGTAAAGGTTTTAACTTTTTAAAGATTTAAAATTTTTTCTATATAAATAAAAGCAAAACAAAATCTACTCCAAAGCTGAGCTAATTCAAAACACAAAAAGTATTGTATAGAAAGATGTGGATTGAGTTATGTCGATTTAGAAAATTACTGTAATGAACAATGTTGTTCAATTGTAACTAGACAAGATCTAGAGGAATTTATTGATTATATTAATATGAAAGAAATGAAGAAAAGAGAACTAAGATACAAAAAATATAAAAGAACTTAGAAAAATTTGTAAAACAAGAAAATTAAGGAATTGTTCTAAACTTAGTAAATAAAAATTAATCGATCTTATTCTAAATCCTGTTGACAAAATTAACAATAACGATAATTTCATGAAATCTGTGAAACAAAGATTTTATAAAAGTATTCCAAACTTAATAAACAACAATTGATCACTTATCAAAAAATCTGAGAACAATATTAATAATAATGATAACAATTTGAATAAAAAATCTTTAAAAGAACTTCATCAGATCTGTAAAATGAAACATTTAAGAAATTATTCTAAATTTAATAAGCAATCGATTTTATCTATAGATATAAGGTTAATATTAATAATACCAATAATGAGAATGATTTTCAAAAGCTTTGAGTTGAAAAATATCAAGAAATTTAAAAAACACTATCAGGAAAATTACCTGGTTTCAGTTTTCTAGATGATGACGATTTTTTTAAAAAAAGCTAAACAAATCAACAGAAAAGCTTCTGCTTTTAAATCGAGAATAACAACTTATGATATTAATAAAGTAGGGTTATAAATACAAAATCAAATAGGGGTAATGCAGGAGTAGGTTTAATATTGAATAAAAAAATAGGAGTGCGGGTAAGCTACTACAAACAGTATAGTGAACGCATTATTGTGGCCAAGATAGACACAAAGCCCATGCCTACTACATTAGTACAAGTTTATATGCCAACTAGCTCTGCAGATAATGAAGAAATTGATGAAATGTATGATGAGAAAAAGAAATTATTCGGGTAGTGAAGGGAGACGAAAATTTAATAGTCATGGGTGACTGGATTTTGAGAGTAGGAAAAGAGAGAGAAGGAAACATAGTAGGTGAATATGGATTGGGGCTAAGAAATGAAAGAGGAAGCCGCCTGGTAGAATTTTGCACAGAGTGGAACTTAGTCATAGCTAACACTTGGTTCAAGAATCATGAAAGAAGGTTGTATACATGGAAGAACCCTGGAGATACTAAAAGGTTTCACATACATTATATAATGATAAGACAGAGATTTAGGAACCAGATTTTAAATTTTAAGACATTTCCAGGGGCAGATGTGGACTCTGACCACAATCTATTCTTTATGAACTGTAGATTAAAACTGAAGAAACTGCAAAAAGGTGGGAATTTAAGGAAATGGGATCTGGATAAACTGAAAGAACCAGAGGTTGTACAGAGTTTCAGGGAGAGCATTGGGGAACAATTGACAGGAATGGGGGAAAGAAATACAATAGAAGAAGAATGGGTAGCTTTGAGGAATCAAATAGTGAAGGCAGCAGAGGATCAAGTAGGTAAAAAGACGAGGGCTAGTAGAAATCCTTGGGTAACAGAAGAGATACTGAATTTAATTGATGAAAGGAGAAAATACAAAAATGCAGTAAGTGAAGCAGGCAAAAAGGAATACAAACGTCTCAAAAATGAGATCGACAGGAAGTGCAAAATTACTAACCGGGGATAGCTAGAGGACAAATGTAAGGATGTAGAGGCTTATCTCACGAGGGGTGAGATTGATACTGCCTACAGGAAAATTAAAGAGACCTTTGGAGAAAAGAGAACCACTTGCATGAAAATCAAGAGCTCAGATGGAAACGCAGTTCTAAGCAAAGAAGGGAAAGCAGAAAGGTGGATGGAGTATATAGAGGGTCTATACAGGTGCGATGTTCTTGAGGACAATATTATGGAAATGGAAGAGGAGGTAGATGAAGACGAAATTGGAGATATGATACTGTGTGTAGAGTTTGACAGAGCACTGAAAGACCTAAGTCGAAACATGGCCCCTGGAGTAGACAACATTCCATTAGAGCTACTGACAGCCCTGGGAGAGCCAGGCCTAACAAAACTCTACCATCTGATGAGCAAGATGTATGAGACAGGAGAAACTCCCTCAGTCTTAAAGAAGAATATAGTAATTCCAATCCCAAAGAAAGCAGGTGTTTATAGATGTGAAAATTACCGAACTATCAGTTTAATAAGTCTCAGCTGCAAAATACTAACACGAATTCTTCACAGATGAATGGAAAAACTGGGAGAAGCTGATCTCGGGGAAGATCAGTTTGGATTCCGTGGAAATGTTGGAACACATGAGGCAATACTGACCCTACGACTTATCTTAGAAGAAAGATTAGGGAAAGGCAAACCTACGATTCTAGCATTTGTAGACTTAGAGAAAGCTTTTGACAATGTTGACTGGAATATTCTCTTTCAAATTCCGAGTACACGGAGCGAAAGGCTATTTACAATTTGTACAGAAACCAGATGGCAATTATAAGAGTCGAGGGACATGAAAGGGATCAGTGGTTGGAATTGGAGTGAGGCAGGGTTGTAGCATTTCCCCAATGCTATTCAATCTGTATATTGAGCAAGCAGTAAAGGAATCAAAATAAAAGTTCGGAGTAGGTATTAAAATTCCTGGAGAAGAAATAAAAACTTTGAGGTTCGCCGATGACATTGTAATTCTGTCAGAGACAGCAAAGGACTTGGAAGAGCAGTTGAATTGAATGGACAGTGTCTTGAAAGGAGGGTATAAGATGAACATCAACAAAAGCAAAACGAGGATAATGGAATGTATTCGAATTAAGTCGGGTGATGCTGAGGAAATTAGATTAGCAAATGAGACTCTTAAAGTAGTAAAGGAGTTTTGCTATTTGGGGAGCAAAATAACTGATGATGGTCGAAGTAGAGAGGATATAAAATGTAGGCTGGCAATGTCAAGGAAAGCGTTTCTGAAAAAGAAAAATTTGTTAACATCGAGTGTAGATTTAAGTGTCAGGAATTCGTTTCTGAAAGTATTTGTATGGAGTGTAGCCATGTATGGAAGTGAAACATGGATGATAAATAGTTTAGACAAGAAGAGAATAGAAGCTTTCGAAATATGGTGCTACAGAAGAATGCTGAAGGTTAGATGGGTAGATCACATAACTAATGAGGAGGTATTGAATGGAATTGCGGAGAAGAGGAGTTTGTGGCCCAACTTGACTAGAAGAAGGGATCGGTTGGTAGGACAAGTTCTGAGGCATCAAGGGATCAACAATTTGGTACTGGAGGGCAGTGTGGAGGGTAAAAATCGTAGAGGGAGACCAAGAGATGAATACACTAGCAGATTCAGAAGGATGTAGGTTGCAGTAGGTTCTGGGAGATGAAGAAGCTTGCACAGGATAGAATAGCATGGAGAGCTGCATCAAACCAGTCTCAGGACTGAAGACCACAACAACAACAACATTAATAAAGTTGATAATATTGTTGAACCACACTAACTTTTTAACCAGATAAAGGGGAAATAATCACTAAATTTAAGAATGTTATAATATAAAGAAAAGCAATTATAGCTAATACGAAATTTTATAGTAATTTTAAAAAACAAGACGATATACAAGAATTTATCTTTAAAACAAATAGTAAAGTTTTATTTAGAACAACTGATTAAGAAGGTTATTATCAAAAACCAAAAAACAAACTATTAACTGGAATGGAAGAAATGAAAAGAAAAAATTGTATTTAAATAACTATGAAATTAAGTGATATATATAATCCAATTGCTGGTTCTTCTTATATCGATTTACCAAAAGAAATTAAACATAAAAAACTGTAATGTAAAAAATATAATCAAAATCGTCTTCTTTTTTCAATAAAATCAGATTTACATCCAGCAAATGATCATGTCAAAACAGTTAAAAATTATAAAATATTGAATTAGAAGTAGATTAAATTTTTGAAAAAGGGAAAATTAATTTTTCTGTTCATTTAACAGATATTCTAAAACTTGCGAATAAGTCAAATATTTCAATTAATGTTTTCACTTATAATGGAAGATATATCGTATATTCTCTTTAATTATTTTAATTTGAGATAAAGGTAACTCACAATATTGTTAGGTAAAAAATTTATCTAGATTGATTAGTTCACAAACAGCAGAACACAATGGAATTGTTTATCCTTGTGACATTTAACATATTTTTATTTTCAAGAAAAATTAGACAAATACAAAAACGATTGGATAGAACATAATGCAGTAAAAATAGATATCTCTTTGGAAGGTGACAAATTAAATTTAAAAATTATAATGACTCATTAGTAGTACCTTTTGTAATTTATGCACATTTCAGATGTCTTTTAAAAGATGTTAACACTTATCAACCAAATACTGAAAAAGCTTATATTAATACACAGCAATAAATTTATGGATTTTATTTAGTTATTATGTTAAATAGTCTAGAGTGATTGTAAAAATCCTATTATGTCTACTGGTAAAGATGCAGCAAGAAAATTCATTGAAGTGTTAAAATAAGAATCTAGAGAAATTGCTAAAATATATGATATAAATGTACCAATGATAAAGACAACTGAAGATAAAATAATTTTAAAAATTCAAAATTTGTTTTATTAGTGTAAAAGAATTTACAATTGGCAAAAAAGTAAGATATCATTGTCATTTGAAAAGAAAATATTGAGTGCTCACGAAGATAGTAATCTTAATTTTCGAAATCCTAAATTTATTCCAGTTCACATTCATAATTTAACAAATTATGATGTTCATTTATTTATTAAAGAATATGTAATAGATCAAGAAGATATTAATGCCATTCCAAATAACAAACAAAAATACATATCTTTTGGTAGAGGGGTTGAAGATGGATTACCATTGAGGTTTTTGGATACATTCAAATGTGTGTTTTCAATTATAGATAAATTATCTTATAATCTTATAAAAGTACAATTTAGAGAAACCTCAAAATATTTTAGATGTGAACAATTAGATTCAATATTTGAAAGGGAGTTTATCCTAATGAGTATATGGATTCTGAAGGAACATTACAAGAGAAAAAATTTCCTATAAAATAAATTCATTTATTCGGGACTTAATAAAGAAAACTTTTTTGCTGAACATTATAACTGTGCAAAAATAGTTTCGAAAAAATTCGATATTAAAATTTAGAAGAATATGCAAAATTATGTAGTAAATCTGACTTTTTAATTTTAGCAGATATTTTGGAACATTTTAGAGTTAGATATATTAAATATTATAAACTCGATCCATCTTGGTATTTTACAGCACCTGGTCTATAGTGCGATCCTGTATTAAAACTGACAAAAGTCGAATTACGTTTATGAGACGATTACGATATGATTTTATTTCTGGAAAAAGGAGGTGGAACTTCTCAAAGTGTTAAAAGATACGTTAAATCAAGTAATTAATAAAAGAAAAATTTTCAGCTAGAAAAACAATCAAATTATATTGCTTATTTAGCTGTAAATAATTTATATGGTTCGACAATGTCTTAATTTTTATCATTTAGAGATTTCATTTGGTTAGAACCCAAGTGTTTTAATTCTGAAAAAAACACTTAAAATACTAGATGATAATAAATGTGGTTATATTTTAGAAGTCAATTTAGAATATAAAAAATTACATGATTTAAAGAACGATTTACCATGAGCACTACAAGAAGAAAATAACTTAAATAATAAAGAAAAATATGTGTTACACTATAGAAATCGTAAACAATGTTTAAATCTCGGTTTAAAGTTAGCGAAAAGTCATGGAATTTTATCATTTGAGCAATCAAATTGGTTGAAAAAGTATATTGGTTTTAATACAGAAAGAGAACTAAAGCCAAAAATGATTTTCAGAAAGATTTCTGTAAGTTGAGGAACAGTTCAGTATTTCATAAGACAATTAAAAATATTAAAAATAGAGAAAATTAAAATACTAACACATAAAGAAAAATATATGAAATATACTTTAAAACCAAATTATTAATGTACTGCTCTATCTAGTTGCAGTTCATATGAAAAAAACATTAGTAAAATTATATAAACGAATTTATATTGGAATGGGTAATCTAGATATTACAAAAATAAAAATTTAGGATTTTTATTATAATGTTATGAAACCAAAATATGGTTAAAATATTGATTTATCTTATATGGATACAGATTCTTTTATTTGTGATATACGAACTGAAGATTTTTTTAAAGATATGAAAACTATAATAAACGAATTTGACACAAATGATTATTCGAAAGCTAACATTTATTGAATATCACAATTAAACAAGAAACTTTGAGGAGAAATGAAAGGTGAATATTGAAGAAAAATTATGTTGTTACACATTATTTAAGATTGCGAATGTATGCTTATAAAATTGGTGATAAAGAAAAGAATAAATGTGAAATTTATTCCAAAATGGAATTACCTTTGATAATTATAAAAGTTGTTCACATGTCACAATAAATCATATGAAAATGAATTAAACTAGATTGTTTAAACACAGTTATATACAGTTTAATGTAATAAAACTGTTTTAAGTTCTGATGATGTTAAATGTATTATATTACTAGATGAAATTAATGCTTCACCTGTGATAATCGTAAATTAAACTTATGTAAAATAATAGATAATAAGAATGATTTCTTACATGAACGAAACTGTTGTATAGAAGATTAACCAAAAACAAATAATAAAGTAAAAATTTTATCGGTTTTTAACAGTTTTCACGATATGGTAATTTTTAATCTGTTTTCAGATACACTTTAGAATTTTTCCACAAAAAATTCAACTTTTTGATAATATATCTCCTTGTATGTTTGATTATAGTTACAGCTATGAATATATTTACAAGAATTGTACTTTATTTTTTACAATTTTCATGAATACATGTTCTCTATTCCAGTTATCAATAAGTTCCTTTATATGTTCATATATATTTTCTCTATATTCTTTTTATTTCTTTTTAATCCAATCAATATAATCTATTTTGAATGTGTATTGTTATTTGTAGTGTTTATTTCTTCATGAGAATTCTAAAGGTTAATAAATGTTGTTATGTATAAATGTAGTCATTTGCTGACCTAAAAAATACCAAACTTCCATATAATGATGAAAAAGTATTAATAATTATTGATGAAAATAATAATCTCTGGTTTAAAACCAAAGATGTGCTAAACTTTTAGGATATAAGGAAATAAACAAAACCTTCAAAGATTTTGATGATGAATTTGGAGGTATTGAAAAGAAATGAAGAATGAACTACTTTTATCAATAAAAGGAGGTATTTATTCTTCATTATGAATTCTAAAAAAGAACAAACAAAATAATTTAAAAATGGCTTAATCATGAGGTTTTACCTTCAGTAAGAGAATACGGAGAATATAAAATACAGATTAATGTAAGACTACTCTGTGAAGGTCAAATAAATTGTAAAAAGTTTAAATAAAATCAAAGATAATAATGAAATAGAGAACTGTAGAAATTTTACATGAAAGAAATGATCAAATAACTACACTGAAGCATCAAAGAAACTGGTATAGGCATGCCCATTGAAATACTGAGATATGTAAACAGGCCGAATACAGCACTGTCACCATCAATACCTAAATAAGGCAACAAGAGTCTGGTGCAGTTGTGACAGTTGTGAGATCGGTTAGTGCTGCTACAATGGCAGGTTAACAAAATTTAAGTGCATTTGAACATGGTGTTGTAGCTGGCACACAAGTGGTGGGACACAACATCTTCAAGGTAACAATGCAGTCAGGATTTTTCTGTATGACCTTTTCATGACTGTACCGTGGATGTCGGGAACCCAGTAAAACATCAAATCTCAGACATCACTGCAGCCAGAAAAAGATCCTGCAAGAATGGGACGAACGATGACTGAAGACAATCGTTCAACATGGCACAAGTGCAACCCTTCCTCAAATTCCTGCAGATTTCAATGCTGGGCCATCAGGAAGTATCAGCATACAAACCCTTCTACAAAAGATCATTGATATGGGCTTTTGGAGCTGAAGGCCCAATTGTGTACCCTTGACAGCTGCATGACAAAGCTTTATGCCTCGCCTGGACTGATCAACACAGATATTGGACTGTTGATAACTGAAAATACGTTGCCTGGTTGTACGAGTCTCATTTCAAATTGTATTGAATGGTTGGATGTGTATGGGTATGGAGACAACCTCATGAATTGATTGTTTCTGCATGTCAGCAGGGGACTATTCAAGCTGGTGGAGGTTCTGTGATGGTGTGGGGTGTGTGCAGTTGGAGTGATACATTTAGATATGCCTCTGCCCAGCAGGACAATGCGACACCCCACATGTCCTTAGTCCTACAGAGTGGCTCCAGGAACACTCTTCTGAGTTTAAACACTTCCACTGGTCACCAGATATGAAAATTAATGAGCATATCTCGGATGACTTGTGACATAGCGTTCAGACAAGATCTCCATCACTTAGTACCTCTACGGATTTATGGACAGCCCTGCAGGGTTTATGGTGTCAAATCTCTGCAGCAGTACTTCAGAAATCAGTTGAGTCCATAAAAGTAGTTGAGCCATAAAATTTCCTTTTATTTGTTCACCAATGATATCCTTTCACTTTAACATATTCAGTTTAAGAAATGTCATTTTACGAATTTGCTGTATATCCTTTCTCGTATATTCCTTTTAATTTACTAATTCTACCCTTATCTGTAATTATAAATTTAGCTATAGTCTCTAACATATCACGTACAAAGTTTGCAACTTATTTTTTCATGTTTTTTGTTTACATCTTTTAGTTTAATCTTTATTGTTGAATGTTTTGTGTTATTATATTCATCAACAAGCTTTTTAAGTAATTCAACCAATTTATAATTTCCTTTCAATTAAAATTTTATGTGCTTTTTTTTCTCTTAATACTCTGTTAAATCTTTCAACAACATATCCTTTTAATTCACTAAAAGTTAAATAATGATCAATGTTAAATTGTTAGATTAATTATTGAAATACTTTATGATAAATTTCTTTTGCATCATCTGTTTTTAAATTTTTCAGGTTTCTCGACTCAAATATTTTTTCAAAAGAATCAGCTGTACTTTTATCAGTTTTATCTTTATCTGGAATAGAACAAGCAAATTTTGAAAAAACAGTTAAATAAACAGTTAAATAAATTTTGTATATCCTTGATTTATTTTCGAAATTTCTTTTAATTATGCAGTATCCATTTCGACTAAATCAGTCATAAATCATGTATTCCAATAGAATTACATTAAAAATTTTTTCCAATTGTTTATGTACTTCATTAACAATTTCTTTACTGATATTTAAACCATTACCTAAAATTTTTTTATAAATTTGCTTTTTTTTAGATTTACAAATAGAACAAATACCTACAAATCTTCATTGTCATTTTTAGTTGTTCCCCTATTAGAATTTGTGTTCTAGTAAACTTTGTACATTTCAAACAGTAATTGTTATGATTCTCCATTTATATAGAATAAAAAATAATTAAATTATTTCACCAAATATAATTAACCTAACATCTACAGGAAGAATTTTAAAAGATTCTTTTAATTGTATTATTAGAAAATTTAATTTTTACTGTTTTTTTGTCATGAGTTCTTTTGTAAAGTTTGTCAAACACTCTCATCAAGAGATGACAAACATTAATTGTTGACTCACTCTTTATAGTTTTACCAAAAAGAACAACTTTTTAAGACTAAAATCATATTCATTGTCATTGTGTATTTTTTGTGAAACTCCAGTCATAAAAGTAAATTCCATTATTAATTTATCATATACTTTATCTTTAAGATTACTTAAATCATCTAAGTATTGAGTTTTTGAGAATAGTCTGAAAAATCTTTTTATCATCACTTTTTTGTAAAATAATTTGATGGATTAGTTTTATTACTCAGCTGCTTTAAAATACTTGTATATTCTGCTTCAGTAACAAGATTAGCACTCTCCTTTTCTAAATATAGTTTGTTCACTACTTGCTTTTTAGCAACTGGATCATTTACATTCATTAATCTTCTACATTTAGAACCAGTATTATTATTTTTGATTAAAAAAATTGGGTAGTTCTTTTTGAGATTGCTTCATTAGACAATTTATTCTTGGATTTACTGATGACTGAAAACTTTGGAAAATGTTGGTGAGAGAAGATGTCTGCTGAATGTTGTAAGAGCAAGCAAAAAGAACTGGTTGGGACATTCACTGAGACGGGAGTGCCTGCTAGCAGATACTTTGGAAGGATCGGTTTGTGGGAGAGGACTGAGAGGAAGGAGGAGATACAAGATGATAGATAACATGAAGGGAAGAGGAAATTATGCAGACCTGAAGAGGATGACAGTAGACTGGACAGCCTGGAGAACTACCATGTTAAAACCTGCCTTTTGGCAGAACACTGATGATGATCTCTATAAAAATTTCATATTCTTTAGATGCTCCATGTAATCGATTTATTCCTTTCATCTTCACATGCTAATTTTTCTTTTACTTTAGTCTCAGGGTCACGGCAATTATAAACGTGAATGTGCATTCCAAATGGTAAATTAATAATTACTTTATTAATTACTCCTGTTCTATATTCACTTTACCAAAGTGAATATGGAACTCCTTTTGGATTGTTAATTATAAACTCAATAAATTTATTATGAAACATTTTTGTTATTTCGTTTTTTGATTATAATAATTGTTGTTTCCAACTAATGCTTCAACATGGATTACTGTTAATCTATCAATTAATTGGTAAACGTTATTCACCCAAGTATAATCAACTTGATTTTCTCAATATTTTTTTACTAAACATTCACACTCCTTTTGAAATGGATGTTTAATATTTCCCTCTGAAAAACAAGGAAAATATTCTTCATCACTTGTTTTTATCAAAATATTATATTTATTTCTTGTAACTGATTTAATTTTATTTGGATTATTATCAGAATATACATCATTTAAGTCAAATAAAATTGTTGCATAAAGTTCTTCACCTAATTCAAGTGTAGTAATTTAATTTTTAGTTAAAAGATTCACTATATGATCAGCACTGTTGTATTCTTTTTCACCAGTTTTTAATTATCATCATTGAGTTCACCTGGATATTTATTGATATATTTAAAAGTACCAACAGGTCTTAATACAAAAACAGTACTTCAATATGATTAATAAATTTTAACATTGTTTCACTTATATTTATTTTACTAACATTATTTCCCTAATAAATGATGAACAAAACACAGAGTTACAATTTTACTTACTTCCCATTAACGAGGAAACAAAAAATAGTTTAAATGTTCCAAACAAAGGAACAGAAATTAATATTAATGTTGGCAAGGGATTGATTCATTGTAATTGTTCAGAACTTTATATGACAATGTTATTGACACAGTGGAATGGATTTTTCAGCATACAGTAGTAAATCGGATATTATACTGATTGATAATTGTGTGTTACAATTGTTCAATGTTATTGCAATTAAAAATATTTTATTTAGAATAGAATATTCATTTATTTGTTAATCAGTTGTTATTTGATCTACTTCATCTCTATCAAACAAATGAATTAACTATGGGAAGATAAAATTAAAAACAAACAAAAGGAAGTACTTCATCCATAAAATTATTTGATGGGTTTTTCATGGGTTATAAAGAAATAATTTGAGAAGGTGATTTAACAGTAATATTCACTTGGAGTTCAAGAAAAGACCAAGAAGGTTGTATTCTCGATGGACTACTAATAATAATAACAGCACTCTTCCAAAAGAAGCATGTTCCTGTTGTTATATGTGAAAAAGAATATTTGCTTGAACTAGAACAAGGAAAACTGGAAAATCCAAATATTTCAATTTCCTCCATTAAATTATAAACAGTTGAATTTGCTGGATTAAATAGAAAAAAATTTCAATCAGATATTACTAATTATTACAATCCAGCTGAATAGATATGTCTGTCTTTATTTTCTTTTTTTTCCAAACTTATCAAAAAAATAATTAATTAAATTTTTCCTCGTTATGTGATCATGTTGAATCACAAAATATTTATGTACAAAATGGAAGAAATGAAGTTTTTCTCAAGAATTATCGAATAGTGATCTAAAGAATAACTTTTTAATGGCTTGCATTGCTTTTAGAGAGTTTAAAAGAACAATAACATTAAATAACAGTGTAAATATAATTACATTCAATTTTATTGCAAATTATGCTATCTATGTCATAAGTCAGATAGAAGAATGAATGTTTTAACTATTCAGAACACAACAATATAGTTATATACGTTTTTTAATGAATATATATCTAATGATACAATTCCATGTATAATTATTTTTGGTAAAAAGAATTTAACTTATGATTCACAACATGGAATTGTAACTAAAATTTTTAATTACTTAAATGAATAAAAAGCTTAAAAAGTTATAAAAGTGCCATCTTAATTTTTACATTTCCTTTGGAATATTTTCAGAAAGATAGAGGAGAGTTCGACTGAACATCATGCGATTATAAAAATTTTAAAGTTTATCAAACATTTTAATTTTTTAAAATCTACGTTTTTCAGTTTTTAATATTTTCAGTTTCACAATTATTATACTTCCAAATTTTTAATATTTTCATTTTCAAAAAATTAGAAAATCTTACCTTTTTCATTACAAATAAAAGCAAAACAAGATGAACATGAATGGTAGCATTCAAAATCTAGGCAGTGAACTTTACAGTTATAGTAATGGTTATGGAGAAGTGTTCACTAAATTATCAGAGGTGAAAAAATAAATCTTACAATATTTCAAAAGTTGAAATTTTTATAACTAAATATGGGCAAAAAAGTTTATTACTTTTAAGGTGATGAATTTAAAATTGCTCTTCCAGATCGTTATATTAAATGTTTTCAGAAGACGATGATAAATTGGAGAAATTTTTTGGATTAAAATATATTTATTGAGCTAAAAAGCAAAATAAAGATAAATCAGTTCATATTGTTGCATTTGGATTAATTTTAGGTTCGAATGTATTTTTTATTTTTTAATTAAATAAAAATTTCGTTTCTCATCATAGATAAATATTTGAATGTGGAATACAGTAAAACTAAAATCTTTGTTTTGTATCGAGAGATTTTAAAAAAAAATTTTTTCTTTGGTCCAGAACTCTCATAAATATATTAATAACTTTTTGCTCCAATTCACTTAGTTGCTTCTTACTGGCATGAGACAGAAGCACATTTTTTACTACCACCTCACTTTTAGTTCGGCCATGTCTTGGTGTCATTGTTGCCCAGTGCTGTCTGAAAATATGCAGGTATAACTTATTAAACAACTTTGAGAATTGTAAGAATGGTGGTGTTGCACATCTTGATAAGCCAACGTTAATTCCATTGCAGAGAATTTGTCATCTTTTACAGAAAACTATTTTTGCATTAATTTAAAAAGTGACTGATTTTCGATTTGTGTGATATTTGCTTTGTGTCTTTCTGGTTGTAAATGTTTATTCAATGCCTTTACATTGGAATATTTAACACTAAATGAGATACTGCCAAAAATGTTATGAATTATGAAAAGTAAAGTGCAATTAAAATGAGTTGATAGCTGGTGTCTGTCACTTGCTGCTACAGTGTTGCCACATGTGTTACTGGCTACCTGTCGGTTATAGGTGATGCATAAACACTGTGGACCACTTCACAACTGCTGTTAATCTGTAAAGCAGAGCAGTCTTGGCAGCATACACTGCAAAGTATGATGGAAATGGAAGATCCTCTGTCATGAACTGATTTTAAGTGAGCAATGACAGCTGTGACAGGCTACAAGTTTTGTCGCCCTGATTTTATGCTCTTGTCCTACCATAACCACAGTCTCATGATGTGCAATGTATTCTAGAAAATGGCGACCAAGAATCTGCAGCGGAACTAAAATCATGATCAATTCGTTCATCGTGCTTAAGACTAACCTCTAAGAGTAAACTGGAAATGGAGAAATTTTGTATGTTTGTTTGCATAGCCATCTTACATAGCAAAATTTCAGTTCTAGTTACAAAAGCAAACTAATTTCCTGCTGGCATTGGTTACCTGAAACTAACCATACTCTAGCTGCACGTGATTCCACATTACCAACAGATGAGCAGACCTGCTTGAACTTGGTTGCAGATTGTAGAGGACACAAGCAGATATCAAACGAAAATTAAATAGGAAGAAAAATAAGAGCAAATAAAAAAGTCAACACAGTGATGAAAAAGATGCCCTATGGCAACTACATTAACTCAGTCGCTATTTCCACAGTGGTCAGAACACTGAGAGGTTCCAATCAAGATAAAATCAGGTTTGTCAATTCCTGGTTTCTATTAAGTCTGGAGACAACGACATATTACTGACAATTTCTATCTTTTATACAGTTGAAATATTATTATAACTTACGATGAAATGTCATTCTTACAGTGCATAATACCCTTGTTTATGATGATCACAGTTACAGTCTTCCAAGTCCACAAAAGTTGAAAGTGTGAATGACAGAGTACAAGCAGATAATGCCACCGAAGAAGCATATAAAGCTATTTAGTGTGTGACACAAAAGAAGAACAGTGCAGAAACTTTAGTTGTTGGTTTGAAAAAAAAAAGCTATGTATTTCAGTTTATGATACACTGAAGCACCAAAGAAAGTGACATAGGCATGTGTATTCGAACAGTGAGATATGTAAACAGGCAGAATACGACGCTGCGGTCGGCAGCGTCTATATAAAACAAGTACCTGATGCAGTTGTTAGATCTGTTACTACTCCTAAAACGACAGGTTATCAAGATTTGAGTGAGTTTGAGCATGGTGCTACAGAGTGATGGCACACAGCGTCTCCAAGGTAGAGATAAAGTTGGGATATTCTCATACGACCATTTCACGACTGTACTGTGAATTTCAGGAATCTGGTAAAACATCAATTCTCCGACATTGAGCGGCCTGGAAAAGATCCTGCAAGAACAGGACAAACGACAACTTAAGAGAATAGTTCCACAAATTGCTACATATTTCAACATTGGGCCATCGACAAGTGTCACCATGCGAAACATTCAAGGAAACATTATCGATATGGGAATTCAGAGGTGAAGGCCCACTCGTGTACCCTTGATGACTGCGCAACACAAAGCTTTACGCCTCGCCTGGGCCCGCCAACACCGACATTGGACCGTTCATGACTGGAAACATGTTGTCTGGTTGGACGAGTCTCGTTTCAAACTGTATCGAGCAGATGGACGTGTATGGGTATATAGACAACCTCATGAATCCATGGTCCCTGAATGTCAGGAGGGGACTATTCAAGGTGATGGAGGCTCTGTAATGGTGTGGTGCGTGTGCAGTTGGAGTGATACATCAAGAAACAATTCTGAGAGGTGACACATGCGTAAGCATACTGTATGACTCCTGCTTCCATTCATGTCCAAAGAGGATTCTGACAGACTTGGGAAATATCCAGCAGGACAATGCGACATCCCACACGTCCATAATTCCTACAGAGTGGCTCCAGGAACACTCTTCTGAGTTTAACACTTCCGCTGGTTACCAAACTACCCAGACATGAACATTATTGAGCATATCTGGGATGTCTCCGTCCCCTCCTACTCTTTAGGATTTATGGACAGCCCTGCAGGCTTCATGGTGTTAGTTCCCTCCAGCACTACTTCAAATCGTTAGTCGAGTCCATGCCACGTCGTGTTGTGGCACATCTGTGTGTTTGCGGGGGCTTTACACTATATTGAGCGGCTGTACCAGTTTCTTTGGCTCTTGAGTGTATGTTACATAGTGAAAACGTAACCGATCTGTTGAATAACGTTTAGGAATTTCAGTCCATTGGTAAGGATCAACCTAGTAGATAGTGTCGGAAGTTCCATGCGGCTTTTAGCGGATGATGCTGTAGTATACAGAGAAGTATACAATTAGAAAATTGTAGCGAAATGCAGGAAGATCTGCATCGGATAGGCACTTGGTGCAGGGAGTGGCAACTGTCCCTTAACATAGACAAATGTAATGTATTGGGAATACATAGAAAGATGGATCCCTTATTGTATGATTATATGATAGCGGAACAAACACTGGTAGCAGTTCCTTCTGTAAAATATCTGGTAGTATGTGTACGGAACGATTTGAAGTGGAACGATCGTATAAAATTAATTGTTGGTAAGGCGGGTACCAGGTTGAGATTCGTTGGGAGAGTCCTTAGAAAATGTAGTCCATCAACAAAGGAGGTGGCTTACAAAACACTCGTTCGACCTATACTTGAATATTGCTCATCAGTGTGGGATCCGTACCAAATTGGGTTGACAGAGGAGATAGAGAAGATCCAAAGAAGAGCGGCACGTTCCACCACAGGGTTATTTGGCAAGCGTGATAGCGTTATGGAGATGTTTAGCAAACTCAAGTGGCAGACTCTGCAAGAGAGGCGCTCTGCATCGCTGTGTAGCTTGCTGTCCACGTTTCGAAAGGATGCGTTTCTGGATGAGGTATCGAATATATTGCTTCCCTCTACTTATACCTCCCGAGGAGATCACGAATGTAAAATTAGAGAGATTTGAGCGCACACGAAGGCTTTCCGGCAGTCGTTCTTCCCGCGAACCATACGCAACTGGAACAGAAAAGGGAGGTAATGACAGTGGCACGTAAAGTGCCCTCCGCCACACACCGTTGGGTGGCTTACGAAGTATAAATGTAGATGTAGATGTAGATGAAATAAGGAAATTGGCTCTGACCCCACAGTTTTTCGGAAGTTTGTGCAATTATCTCATCCAACAACAATTCACTGCAATTCCTGAGAAACTTCTTATTTATAAACAGTACTCATCTTTCTGCAGCATCTGAATCTGGGGAATGAAAGGATAATGCAAAACATAAATCTGCAACTCAAACATTACTTTATATGCAGAATATGTCATTTATGTAAAGCCACATCACTTGAGCCGACTGGTAAGTTTTATTTAAACAGTTAGAAACAGAATCTCAGTGAAAAAACTGAAAAAATGAAATGCCAATAAAACACTGTAGAAATGAAATATTAAGAAAGGTTGTAAAAAGTAAATGGCAATAACTTATGCTATCGTCTTGCAAGTCATCACTATTACTATTGAATAACCATTACTTTTGTTAATTACTTGTGCCACTTTTTTAAAAATATTGTCGCCCAAAGCGGAGTGATTTTTGAGGCTGTGATTGTGTGATTAAAATACAATCTAAAGTAAAGAATTTCTACGCCAATTGCCGTTTCTGTTAGCTATCAATAAAACTTTTCGCAGTTTTCTCCATAATTTTCAAGTGGTACCTAATGAAACTGCATTGATTTACGTTCACATTGCGTGTAACTGTTGATGACTGGAATCATGTTGCCTGGTTGGACGAGTCTCGTTTCAAACTGTATCGAGCGGATGGACGTGTATGGGTATGGAGACATCCTCATGAATCCATGGACTCAGCATGTCAAGCTGGTGGTGGCTCTGTAATGGTGTGGGGCATGTGCAGTTGGGAGTGACATGGGACCCCTGATACGTCTAGATACAATTCTGACATGTAACATGTACGTAAGCATCCTATCTGATTACCTGCATCCATTCATGTCCATTGTGCATTCCTACGGACTTGGGAAATTCCAGTACGACAATGCAACACCTCACACTTCCTGAATTGCTACAGAGTGCCTCCAGGAATACTCTCTGAGTTTAAACATTTGTGCTGGCCACCAAACTCCCAAGACATGAACATTATTGAACATATCCGGGATGCCTTGCAATGTGCTGTTCAGAAGAGGTCTCCACCCCCTGCAGGAATCATGGTTTCAGTTCCCTCCAGCACTACTTCAGTTATTGGTCGAGTCCATGTCACGTCGTGTTGCGGACTTCTGCTGCCCGCGGGAGCCCTACACGATATTAGGCAGGCGTACCAGTTTCTTTGCCTCTTCGAAGTATATTTTTTCGTAACTGTCGCGACTTTATCCTTCTGGCTGTTGCCACGGCCTTGTCCTCTTTGAACACTTCCGCCCCACTTTGTCTGTCAGGTTTCGTTTCTTCTGACAGTCGAAGCTCCTAGTGTTCTTGTCTCATTTTCACATTTCGTGTTTGTAAGTCCTGGTCTTTATACTAAAAGAATAATTTCTTAAGAGAGAAATCCGCCTCATCAAACCATATACTTCATCCAAAGTTTCGTATTCGGTAAACCTACCAAGGTGCGCATAACAACATGCTTTTCTATTAATTCTACGTCGGAACGACATAGTTTGAACAGCAGTGCATTGCGCCTCGCAAGGTGATCTCACATCAATTCGTCGGATTTCTTTTTGATTTTCGCATATTCCTTTAACGCAAGCGTTCTGTCTCACAAATCTTATGTATGAAAATCTTTCAACAAATCACATATTTATTTAACTGACTTGCATATCATACAGATAATTATCACCTACTGTTGTTATAGCGGCCATCACAAAAACAGGCACCTCAAGGTCATCTCGCAGTCTTGCAGTAATGGCAATTAGTGGTAACTGCAAATGTTAGAAAATTTCAAAAAAATATTAGACATCTCTAGTCTAGAATATGATGATGTACTTTCCAAAAGACAAGTGTTACTAGATGCTACGAAGAAAAATAACTAACGCTACATGATATTTTGAAGAAAAATAAATTTTACTTCAACCTGTTGAAAAAACCAGAACCACTTGACGTATTTGGACTGGAAAAAATATGTGAACATTCTGAAAGTTTATAGGTGCATGTGATACATATTTTATCGCTAAAACAAAAGTATTCCGAGATAAATTAAATATTATAAGTGGTTGGCAGGGGGGGGGGGGGGGGGAGGGTGAACCCGGGGGCGCTCTCCAATGCGTGTTTAAATAAGAGATGAACAATGTTGGGTCTAAAATTAAAGAGAATACTTCGATGAATGTAGTATTTAAAATATTCGTTTTATAAAACTTCTGGACTTTTGAAAATGCCTAAAAATGCTATTGTAAAAAGCTCTGACTTAGTAGATGCTCGCAGCGCCACGACATTTGCGACAATGAAAGAAATGGGTATCGAGAAATAATGAATGAAACAATTCTTAATCCAAGTGCGCCCATGCGATACTTTTTAGGGTGGAAGGGCAAAGTGTAGTGGGACAGGGGTGTTACCTACATCTCTCTCTCCCTCTGTCTACATATAAATGATACATTTAAGTCCAACGAACTGTGATAACGATGCCATCGCCATCTGGTGGAACTCCGTGGAAGTACACAGCGCGGCGTGGCCCTCTCTAACTGTGGAATGATTTACGGAGAAGTCCTAACTCATATTTTTTTGAACTGTGGTGATTGTGGAGTTATTAACGAATGACTGAAACGAAATAATAGTCCGTTTCATTACACTTCTTTCTAAACATTGGCTGGAACGGCTCATTACTTACTGAGTCGTGAATATTGTAATAATTGGTTAGAGTTTAGGCTAAACTAAATACTTTTCAAAAAATGTAATGTATGCTACTGAGCCACGAAAGCCTGGACCCCTTGCCACGAAGCACGCAGGGAGCAGTCAAGTCAGGGCTTGGACGACTGTACAGGCGCAGAGGTGGGGTTAATGGGCTGTTGCCAGTGGCAGCAACTCACTCTCAAAAAGAGAGCAAACATTACTCGTGATAATAATTACAACAACAGTAGCTTGACAATAGTCTTTTCATGAAGTTAAATAATTGAAATAATAATGTAGTTATGATAACGTGCCGCCTGCTTAGTTTGGTGTCAGAACACTGAACATTAATATGTAATTTGTACTATGGAGGACGCTATGAGTCATAGTGGGCTGTCGGTTGAATATGTGGAATAAACGATCTTCTTTTCCTCCCAGGAGTACTGGGGTTTGTTGTTGTTGTTGTGGTCTTCAGTCCTGAGACTGGTCTGATGCAGCTCTCCATGCTACTCTATCCTGTGCAAGCTTCTTCATCTCCCAGTAACTACTGCAGCCTACATCCTTCTGAATCTGTTTAGTGTATTCATCTCTTGGTCTCCCTCTACGATTTTTACCCATCATGCTGCCCTCCAATACTAAATTGGTGATCCATTGATGCCTCAGAACATGTCCTACCAACCGATCCCTTCTTCTAGTCAAGTTGTGCCACAAACTTCTCCCCAATCCTATTCAATACCTCCTCATCAGTTATGTGATCTACCCATCTAATCTTCAGCATTCTTCTGTAGCACCACATTTCAAAAGCTTCTATTCTCATCTTGTCCAAACTATTTACCGTCCATGTTTCACTTCCATACAGTGCTACACCCCATACAAATACTTTCAGAAACGACTTCCTGACACTTAAATCTACACTCGATGTTAACAAATTTTTCTTTTTCAGAAACGCTCTCCTTGACATTGCCAGCCTACATTTTATATCCTCTCTACTTCGAACATCATCAGTTCTTTTGCTCTCCAAATAACAAAACTCCTTTACTACTTTAAGTGTCTCATTTCCTAATCTAATTCCCTCGGCATCACCCGATTTAATTCGACTACATTCCATTATCCTCGTTTTGCTTTTGTTGATGTTTATCCAGGATTACTTCGGCCACTCTCCCGAATACTGCGTATGT
Source organism: Schistocerca piceifrons (assembly GCF_021461385.2). NCBI lineage: Eukaryota > Metazoa > Arthropoda > Insecta > Orthoptera > Acrididae > Schistocerca > Schistocerca piceifrons. Next base: position 175,972,613 of record NC_060144.1, read on the forward strand.
TGCAGTACGCTTCACAGATTGCCCCAAAGGATAGAGCAAGGGTTGACTGAAAAGTAATGCCTCCAACTTCGTAACTCTTCTACAGTTGGCAGCATTGGTATGTGCCAGGTACTGGCTTATTCCGTAGCCTCTTCTGTGCAGCTCCAGATGGCGGGAAGCCTTAGCATTGAAAGATTGTGTTGTTACAGTGTAAAGTACGGAACCCTACGCAGACGATCGGTCAATGTTATTTAAGCAACGTGCAGTCATTGAATTCTTGACAGCAGAAGGTGTCACCCCAAAGGCGATTCATCAGCGAAGGAAAGCAGTTTATGGTGATTGTTTTGACGTTGAGTACTGTGCGTCGTTGGGCGAGTAAGTTCAAAATTGTTGGGGCGGAAACATCTGACCTGCGTGACAAGTAAAGAGTTGGACGTCCTGTGACAGCAACCACCGAGTTTCACAAGCAAAATGTTGACTGATTCAGGGCGATCGTCGTATCACTCAGAGAGAAATTGCAAGCACAATCGGCATTTCACAAGAACGTTTGGGTCACATTATTGCTTTGCTTGGCTATCGAAAGATCTGTGCACGATGGGTACCCCGGACGCTGACTCCTGAAATGAAAGCGCACGGACTTTAAATTTGCCAGGAACTCCTCTCGCGTTACGACAGGAGACGAAACGTGGGTACACCTGGAGATGAAACGTCAGTCTAAGGAATAACGACACAAGGACTCGCCCCAGAAAACGAAATTCAAGACGCAGCGCTTGTGGTATGATGTTCTGCTTCAAATTAATGTTATGAGCAAAGTAAGTCAGTCATCTACAATAAACTTTGTCGAGTTTATCGAACTCCATGATAAATGTTGCTCGTATTTGGAAACATAGACAAACTGGTTTCGAACAAGCTATTGTAACAGTAACTGAATTAGCGTCGGATGTTGGTACATAGCCTTTATTTAAACCACAAATGCGACTAAGCATATTAAATGCAGGCCCGATGAAGGGACTGTTGATAATCATGTAATTGACCCAAAAAAGAAATTTGGAGTAGAATTTTTTAACACTCTTTTGTACACCGTGCTCATATCTATGAAAGAAAGCTTAACAGATGTCAGATTTTTCTGCGACGTGGAGTTTTTTTATGTAAAAAATCAGAATAAAGAAGAAGTAATTTAACAGTGTACTAAATTACAAAAAAAGTTATCAGTCAACATGAAATCAGATGCTGATGGCGATTTGTTGTGCGACGAAACTTTAGGCCTGCAATATTATCTCGAAGACAGTCAAGCAACACCTATTGAAGCCTTTAATTTGATCAAAAAACAATCTTCTAAGCGAGGTGGCGCAGTGATTAACTCATTGGATTCGCATTCGGGAGGACGACAGTTCAAACCAGCGTCCGGCCATCCTGATTTAGATTTCCGTGGTTTCCCTTAATCGCTTCAGTTAAATGCCGGGATGGTTCCTGCGAAAGGGCAAGGCCGACTTCCTTCCCTATCTTTCCCTAATCCGATGGGATCGATGACCTCGCTGTTTCATCCTCTCCCCCGAATCAACCAACCATAATCTTCACCGGGACAACGTTGCGTATTCTGTTAACAATACCAGTGCAAATGGCGAACTCAGTTTTTCCGAACCGAAATTGTTAAAAACATACTTGCGGTCCGCAGTGTCTCAAACAAGACTGACCAGTTTGGCCTCACAGTCCGTTGAAAATGAATTGCAGAAAACCTAGATTTTGCTAATCTTATCAGAAAGTTTGCTGACAAAAAAGCTAGAGAAGTAAAGTTTTAGATGTTTCTTTATATTTGATTTTCATTAAATCTTTTGCGTTCAGACGATTGACAGACAAAGTAGGTTCGTTGCTTAGAGTTATATTAAATTGAATAAAAAATACGATACCCAACTCAAAATTAGTTTTTTTCTATTATATATTATTATATAATAAATGGCGCCAAATGAATGACTCGCCCGGGACATCCGGATGGTTAAGGCCGGCCTTGTGCGTCACCTATTTCTTTAGCGAGTGACTCAGTGCGCCCTAGCACGCAAGTACTTGTATGCCGGCGACAGGATTTTAGTTCCGCCGGCACGCCTTACTACTAGCGAAAATATTACCTACCTGCTGAAAATTTTTTATTTGCAGTTCTTTCTGACCCCTCGTCACTGCACACATACCCGTATCGCCGATATAAGCTACACAACAGTAACACTAGATACTTTCAGGGCAGTATTTCTGTTGTATTTAGTGTTTTGTGAAACATTACAAGAATATTGACCTCAGCACGCAAAAAGTGCATCGTACACAAAACTTCGTCTTGGTGCTGCAGTGTCTCTGCATTCCATTAAAAATTTTGATTTATCATTACACTTTCTGAATCAAAAACAAAGTGACTAGAGAAGACAATGAACGGAGGTCTCTGAGACAGAATACTTAATTTTTTCAGTGAGGTCATCCTTGTACTTCTCTAGCCTTTACATACTCTCTTCTGTTGTAGTATCTAAGTACAGTTCTAAGACTAACTTTTTATCACCATCGTCCAATTCCGTATATTTCCGTTTTTGTTTATATCCCTTTCTCGGAGAATCGAAACACATCTGACATCTAGAGAGTCTGGCGATGTTATTGCACTGTTGAAACGGCACACAGTCGATTGGAAAACAGCACCAAGTTTTGTTGTGATTTAATGAACTTCCGCAAAATTTATATTATTTCTGATGTCTTCACCGTTGGCCATATGATTTAAAAAACTTCAATGTATTCGATATGACTATTTTAAATTGTTTTCGAATGTCTTTTCTCCCATTACGCACACCAACTGGATTAGTAGTACACGTAGGTCTTTGCTTCAGCATTTAACTCACTACAAAACACACATCAATGCATCGTTCTACGGAAGAGTGCTGCCACACTTGAAACACAGGAACACGGAACGTTGAGTTGGCGTTGACTCTAGTCTATGGTGCTGACTTACTGCATAGTTAACGGTATGTATGTGGCAACAAAGCTATGAGGCGGGCGAATCACAGCGCTGAACGTCTGTGCACTGCAGGCAGCGAGAGTGACCTTGGGGTGTCTTAATTTCGTGACGGTCACTCTAGTAGTATTCCTATTGCCCTTTAATTTGCATTTCGTTCTTCCACTGTTGGTGTATTTCCCATGCCAATATCGATCGCACAACAACGCTGTTTATTTTTGAGAATTCCTTTAGTGGCTTGTAATCAGTGGCGGTAACTACCGTTACTCAAGAGTTCGATTTCCCGCTCGTCAGCCAGGTTTGATCGTTTACCTAGGTGCTGTGCATATATCACGCAATAAGATAATTTTCCCTACTTATTTCCGCCGAATTCTGTCTCATCTATCACTTTCACAAAAAAGTAAAATATACGGTTCTCACAGTTCCTTAGCGTTTCAAACGATCTTCCAGCCTGTTCTGTTGTTTGGGTGATACTCTCATTTCCTTTCGCTTTCGATCGGCGATCCTGGGGCCATAACCTGTGAATCTTCTTTATAGAAACGGTAGGGAACACAAGAAATTCACAGTACATCACGAATGTAAGATCCCATTTATTTTAACATAATTACAAGCAGATGGCGTTTTACAAAATATCATAAGAAGATGACAATGGGTACTTCGAAGTTAACGGGAGAGATAGTTTACATCAGTGATATTTTTCCAGGGAGTCTAAAATATGCCATTGCTAAAACCTGGTTTAAGAAAGGTGGTAGGAGAGATGTCAGTAACTACCGATCTGCTTCAGTACCGGCAATATTTTCCAAAAATTTTGAGTAAGTGAGGTATTCTATAATAGTATCCCACTTGGTAAACAATAACTTCCTTAGTAAATCACAGTTTGGATTTCAGAAGAGTTGCTGAACAGAGAATGCATTTACAGGTTCACTCACCAAATTTTCTAAGCATTTAATAACAAAATGGCACTGGGTGATATTTTCTGTGACCTATCTAAGGCTTGTCACTGTGCAAATCACAATACCACTCTAGATAGAATTCAATTTTTGTGCAACTGATGGTATAGTCAATCAATGGATGTCACCTGTAACCAAAGGAATGCAGAAAGTAGCACTTAGCAATTGAATCAATGTAATCAGGGGAGATTCTTCTGACTGGGGAGAAATGATGTTTCGGATTCCCCAAAGCTCAATCTTAGGTCTGCTATTGTTCTCATATGTGTAAACAATCATCATCTAAATGCAATTAATTCTTTTTGTAGATGACACTAGTAATGTTATCAATCCATAGCAAGTGAAGAAATGGTAAACAATGTTCTTAAAAGTATCCCTGACAAGTTTTCTGTAATGGTCTCGCTCTCAGTTTAAAAAAGACATAACATATTGAAACGTCCACTTAGAAAAATTATAAATGACTGTGCTGAAACTGACACACAATATTTTTAGCGCAACGCAATCTGACTTTCAAAAATCCCTACAAAAGAATGGCCCTGACTAACAATAACTTATACCTTTTATGAATCACTTACCTCACAAAAATCTTCGTTACTCAAACTACTGCAATACAGCGTGCACCAATACTGCCAGCTGAATAAAAGATTCTAACTACTGAAGGCACTAACTACTGATACGCATAGTTAGCAAATGAAAGATTTTGATAGAGAACAAACAATGTATTTACCTTAATAGTGTTCAAAAGTCATAATATATAACAGTTCATGACATCCACTCTTACAAATTTACTCTCTCTGATGGGCACACTGCATGGGGGCTTAATTAAATTTATGATTGAAAATGATTTTTCTTTTTAGTAGCTGTCTGTCCGATTACGTAAGTCTCGTAATCGGTTGGCCCTGACTAGTATTATTACGCTATCTGACTGCAGAGAACAATGTAAGAAAATTTCAGTAAACACAGTTAATTAATTAAGTCCCCAGCAACTAAAAAACCTACAAAATCCAAGCACAAATGTAACTGTTCTGTATGTGGGAGTGTGACTCAACGTATGCATCTGGCACGGTTCTTTTCCAACAAGACAAGAATTTTTAAATACCAACTATACAGACGTGACAAAAGAAAATTAGAAAACTATAATTACGCAAGAAAACCAGAATTCCACTCTAATCCAAGAACACAAGCCAGATGCTTTGTTGACTGAACCTGTAGTGACACATTATTTCAGATAGACAATTAATAAAAAAAAACATTATAAATTTTACCTTCATATATATTGACGAAATGCACTCATTACAATAACATCTGCTATCTCTCCCATCAAATAACTGCATAAAACAAGGAACAACACTCTTTACTACAACATCTTACTCCAACTTCACGACAAGCAGTGCCCACTAGCACATCTCGGTACGAACTCTTAACACACACTCTCCTCTACGGGCTCTCAACAACCACTGACTTTCACGAACTCTCAACAAGCACTGTGGAGGCGGCTTAAAAGTACTCTTTGGCGCACTCTCTGGCGCAGTGGCACAGTGTAGCCACCTTTCATATGCCCCTCCTCCACAGGCCAGAATTTGATGGTATTTTTGCCAGCATTGGTGGTGAAAATACCACCAAATTCGTCCACAAAAATACAGACAAAAATAAAAGATAATATTAATACCTAAACATCACATAATTAGTTAAAAATTTTGGCTTTGCACTGACCTTTCACTAACCTAATATATAAAATACAGTAAGCAATACAACTTCTTTTCATGCATGTGGCTTTACATAATAGTTTACACAATATACAAAAAATCAGTTTATACAAATGTTCACATAAAAATGCTTTCAATGATTAGTTTATACAAAAAAAGACACCAACAGGTAACATCTTTTCAGTAGAAACAGTCCATCAGTGGCACCCAGTAAAGTTTAGCAGGTACACCCAGCAACAAGTCACATTAGTTCAGTAGAAGCAGTTCATCAGTTGCACCCAGTAAAGTTTAGCAGGTACACCCAGCAACAAGTCACATTAATTCAGTAGAAGCAGTTCATCAGTGGCACCCAGCAATGTTGAATTGGTGCAGACACCAACAAGTGACATCATTTCAGTAGAAACAGTTCATCAGTTGCACCCAGCAATGTTGAGTAGGTGCAGACACCAACAAGTGACATCATTTCAGTAAAAGCAGTCCATTAGTTGCACCCAGCAATGTTGAGTAGGTGCAGACAGCAACAAGTGACTTCATTTCAGTAAAAACAGTTCCATCTGTGGCACCCAGTAAAGTTCAAGAGGTACACACAGCAACAAGTCACATTAGTTCAGTAGAAGCAGTCCATCAGAGGCACCCAGCAATGTTGAGTAGGTGCAGACACCAACAAGTGACATCATTTCAGTAGAAGCAGTCCATCAGAGGCACCCAGCAATGTTGAGTAGGTGCAGACACCAACAAGTGACTTCATTTCAGTAAAAACAGTTCATCAGTTGCACCCAGCAATGTTGAGCAGGTGCAAACAGCAACAAGTGACTTCATTTCAGTAGAAACAGTTCATCAGTTGCACCCAGCAATGTTGAGTGCAGGTGCAGACACCAACAAGTGACACCATTTCAGTAGGAGTAGTCCATCAGTTGCACCCAGCAATGTTGAGCAGGTGCAGACAGCAACAAGTGACATTATTTCAGTAGAAACAGTTCATCAGTTGCACCCAGCAATGTTGAGTGCAGGTGCAGACACCAACAAGTGACACCATTTCAGTAGGAGTAGTCCATCAGTTGCACCCAGCAATGTTGAGCAGGTGCAGACAGCAACAAGTGACATTATTTCAGTAGAAGCAGTCCATCAGAGGCACCCAGCAATGTTGAGTAGGTGCAGACAGCAAAAAGTCACCTCTCTCAGCAGAAGCAGTTCGATAAAATTCACTAGCACTGATCACACTGTTCATCAGAGTTTATGAGCAGAAATTAAACATGTCCTAGTGGCACCAATCATGAAGGAAAGGTACAAGTAACAGTCCATAATTTTTTTTTACAATCACTGATCACACAGTTCATCAGCAGAAATTGAACATGACTAAATGTCACACATCATGTTGAAAAGTGCAGGTAACAGTTCAGAATATTTATCTTCACTAATCAGACAGTTCAGGCATGAACAATAGTTTGAATGCACATACAGTGCTTTTACACTAAACATACAAATCATAACAAACACATAAATGATATCAGATAATTGTCCTATTAACTATTACAATACACAAATACCAGTAAACCTATAATATTCATGGGTGTCAGTGCAAGCCACTACCAACAAATAAAATAATATTTAGGAGATAGGTGGGTAGGATTAGGAAAGGAAAACACACAAAACACACTCACTCATCTTTCATCCACATTAAGTACTACTGTGTAATTGAATAGTGTTAACTGTGTAAATGTAATTCTGTCAAAATCTGATGTTCATCATGTGTATCAACTAGTACTGGCAGCAATGTATAACAGTCAATAATAGTTAGTCAACGTCATAGTCATCATGTCAAGACCAATGTTTGCCAAGCCAGATCAAAATGTACTGTTGTTGAACAACTGTCAGTGAGCCAAGATATGCAATTACTTCGTCTCGCTAAAAAAAAAGTATATACTGCTTAGTTATTTAACAAAGTGTGTGTATAGACTATCTTCCTTCTATTTTAGTGTTCTAGTCTGCTCTCTTCATCCTCCTTGTTCCATAAGACCAACAAAAAAAATATGCTCCTCACTTACTTTACCTCTTATACACCAAAACTCCAATAATCATACCTCAATAATACGTCGATAAATATAAACCTCAGCACCAATATCATTTCACTTCCATAACAACTCAACTTCATATAATCTCTATACCTCAATAATACGTCGATAAATGTAAACCTCAGCACCAATATCACCTTACCTCTTGTCCACAAACAACTTCATATACTCTCAATACCTATAATAATACATCAATAAATATAAACCTCAGCACCAATATCATCTCACTTCCATCACAACTCTTTCCTCTAGTCAGTCTCCTCGAACAAGTACAGATAAAATCCTAATGCAACTTCAAGTCAGCATCCCATACAATCCGAAGACACATTGTCAACACACAACCTCTGTGTAATCCATCTGACCCAAATTTTCTACTCATTATAAATTATAAGATACATTTTGGTTCCTTGTCCATCATTAAATAAAAGAAATGCATACCTGACCTCTAACAGACTTAGTTCGAATAACTCTCACTAATTAAGTACGATTACGGAGTGTGAATAATCATAATGTTTCACAGTGTGTACACCACTTCAAGAATCATAGCAGAAGCAAACATGTGGAGTATTTTTTGTGTCAAGTGTCACTTCCTATTTCAATTGCTCACGAAAAATGCAGTGTAATAACTGTTAATGGTCTAAACCTATTTTTGGTATGTCATGTCGTCAGCCTCCTTCTTATTAGCATAAATTATACAGCTTCCATAAAACCTCAGCTCATGTGACTTCTATGACTTTCTTGTACTAATGTCGTTCGTCGAATTATAGCAGTTAATTTTCTTATCTTAAAAATATAAGGCACTGAGCGTAAGCAAAACTTGCAATAGCGAGTAAATATACCAGTAGAGAACAGAATGTCAACAAGTGTATGCAGCACAATTCTTACAACGAGGCTCTGCCAAGCGAACAATCTATAATTAATACCATAGTGTGACCTAAACTCTATGTTTGTACACTGTACATCAGCATTGCTATATTCTAAATTGAAGAGTAGTTATGACAACAAAACAGAAATGTATAAATATGTAATCCATACAAAAAGCAGCAAACATATATCTTACGTAATAAACAGGTCATTATCATCATATCAGCATACGCAAATAAATGTTCATATGTCATCTTAATAAGTAAACATGAAGGCGCAAGCAGATAAATCACAAAGTATAACTTACATACATATCAGCACAATAAATCAGGTGACAATTATAATTTAAATAACTAAGCACAGCAGGCACATAATTAAAAAAATAGGACATCAGTGAAAAAGCAGCGCAGCCAAGCGATGCATAATATACACAAGTTACAACCCAGTTCATTAATAATCATTGTCAAAATCAGTTAACGTACGCAAGCACGTCGCTTCACAAGTAAATTCATAGAACCTGAAATTAGCACAAAGTATGAATCACGTAATCGCGAGCAGCAAATTACGTCTAAAGTACGTACCTAAGTGGAAACATGTTACCTGAAAAATAAACTCAATTAATAGTTACCCTTTTTAGTTTATTAGTTTCTTCTTCAAAATTACATTCTTCCTGAAAATTTCTCGATAGCAAGTCCTCTTAACGTCGGAGACACACAGAATTTACCTGAAGGTGTTAAATATTTTATAGAACCGTATCCTGAAAAATACTGAATGTTAATAACATAATTCATCAAGTCACTATAGCTTTATACTGAATTTAATCGGAGAAATTAGATTGTGTATTTGTTTACGGCTGTCAGTGCATTCGCACTGAGCGCTCGATCAGCTGTAGGCGCGTGACGTAGGAAGCAATTGTTTGCGGTCAACGACTGCCTTGTGCGGCGCGCAGACTTCACTGTTGCTTTGAGTATGTGCCGCCGCCAAAACACAGCGCGGTATCCTTGTACTCTCTGCGTGTTTACATGTAGCTGTTAGTTTCTCACAAGTATGTCATTCCACAAAAATTTTAACGTTTGATATATGATGTATTCCTTTAGAGCGTCGTGATTTAAGAGTTTCTACTTCGACAGTGTTATCATGAATAATTTTGCGAATTCTATATGGACCGTTATAAAGCAGAAAAAATTTGCGACACAAGCCTTTTCCTTTGTGAGACAAACGGTGGGATTTAATTAATACCTTTTGACCAACTGACAAGAATTTTGAACGACCAGGACGCTTAGCTGATTTCTCTCTTCTAGCAGCCGCAGATGCAATATTTCGTAGAGCCAGGTTGACAACTTCAGAATGCCGCAGTTTCCGTGAAGGCGGAAAAGGAACGATTTCAGAAATGCGATTTGTTGGTACTTTATTTTTTAATATCAATAGAGGCGGTAAAGAAGTTGAATCATTAGGAAGTTCATTCAGAATGTTTTGAAAAATATGAAGATACTGATCCCAAGTTCTGTGATTCTGATGACAATAAAGACGGCACAATTTATTGATTTCCTTCATCCATCTCTCTGAAGCGTTAGATTGAGGGTGAAAAAGTGAAATGAAGATTGGTTTAATTTTACGACGCTGTAGAGTACGAAGCCAAATTTTAGAACGAAACTGTGATCCATTATCTGATATTACCTTGTCAACATGACCGACTTCTTTAAGAAAATGTTGATGAAAGCATTAGATACTGAACGAGCTGTTGCTTTGCGTAAAGGTGTAAAACACACATATTTTGACGTCAACTCCACTGCTACGAAAATGTACGCAAAACCATTAGTAGAACGAACCACTGGACCAAACAAATCGACTGCAGCCATCTCCTTTAATTTCGCTGGAATGACGGGAAACAACGGTGCTCTGTGAGAAATCGTTGGAGGCTTAGCCATTTGACATAATTTGCATTTGGCAAGAACAGATCGAATACGTTTTTCCATATTACTGAAATAGCAATTTTCTCGTAATTTATGAAAGCATTTTCGGGGACCAAAGTGTGCATAACTGAAATGCGTATACCAAATCAATTTATTGCCCCACTCATCAGGAATACAAACTAACCAAACAGAGTTGTCGACCGATTTTCATTTAAAAAGAACTTTCCAGATAGATCGCAAAAACGAGGTGTGGCCAAATTGTCCAATTTAACAAAGCGTCTAAGAAAATTACAGACACCAAGGAAACTACGAACATCACGTTTTGTAGTAGGAACAGCATAATTACGAATAGCATCTAATTTCTCTGGATCAGGGAGAATACCTTCTGTAGAAATAATGTGACCGAGAAATTTCACCTGAGAACGACCAAATTCAGATTTTTCCAAGTTTACTGTAATGCCAACTTTTGCAAAGATACGTAATAATGAATCCAAAATTTTGTTATGCTCACTCCAAGAATGTTTAGCAATAGGAATATCATCAACATATGAAGTAAATTTGTCACGAATATAAACAGGTAAAATTTCGTTTAAACTAGGAATGAATGCTGCAGAAAACATAGTAAGTCCAAACGGTAATTTCCGAAGTCACTTTTGGGCAAAATCGTCAAATCCGGTTATTGTTTACTTACTCTCTAGATAGATTGATAGTCGAAGAGTTGGTTTGACAGATGCAAAGAATAGTAAAAGAGTAGGCAGCGGTACAGAAAACTAAAAGGGAAATAGCACCACTACAGCTCGGGGCCCTATGCTCGCTACGGCACATATTCACTTAGAGTAGTGAATCCCCTGAGGACATTAATAACTGCACATAATTTCTAGTTTGTGACTTAGTGGCACATCTGGCGGAAGTGCGTACGTAAATTGATCTAGCCATGAACATGGATGTATGTCATCCTTAGAATTACGGAAGATCTTAAATTTCCGGACAGTCAAAAAGTGTTTATAATCAAAGTTTTCGCCTCGTGGCGACAAAGACCTACCGCGTCTGTCCCAGTCCGAATGTCGATTATTGTAAAGTTCGCGCGCCTGGCGCTCTCTTGTTGCATCCCGTAAATGAAACAAATTATTTTCTTCAAACCCCTCTGCTACCTGTGATTCTAAATTTCTTCTGCTATCTTTTCCTACAATTTCGCCTTCGATCTGCTTGACTTGCTTCCGTAATGCCTCAAATTCCCTTTTCACCCGTTCATTAAATTTTCCCTGATTCTCAACATGCTTATTTATGTTCTGATACTCTTCGGTTTCTGCAAATGGTAATGGGGCTGTATCATCCGAATCTCTGTCCCCATGTAAACTAAGATTTGTCAGTTTATCTGAAATTTCCTCAACTCTTTCCGATAAGTCACCTATTTTTTCTTTCTGTTTGTTTACATCTTCCGTAAGTGTCGCGACTCGGGTTTCAGTATTGACACATTTCGTAGCTAGCTGTTCATATTGTTGTGTTAGGTTATTTAATCTGTCATTTGGTACGAATTCCTCGATTCTTTTAATTACTTCTGCCTTATCTTGTGCACGTTGTAAATTTAACTCTGAAAATTTCTGTACTATCACGCGATCTCTTTCTTCCTGTTCTCTATCCTGTTCCCTTTGTCTGATTTCTACTGCAATTAATCTATTATTGTGAGAATTCAGAATCGGTTGTACTTCTTCCCTGATTTCTTTCTTTAATTCATCTTTCATATTTTTGAAACATGTCCCTATTCGTGAATCTATCCGTGTTTCCAAAGTTCCCATCTCTGTTTTAAATTCAGATCCTAAAGTTTCCATTCGTGTTTCCATTGTCCCTATTCTTGATCCCACTGAGTCTAACTTTGTTCCCATTGTTCCCATCCGTGTTTCCATTGTTTCCATTCGTGTTACCATTGTTCCCATTTGTGATCCCAGATTTAATATTGCACTCATCAACTGCTCCATATTAAATTGTTCAGAATTCTTTTCGCCCCTAACATCTCCCGCAAAACTAACTTCCTTCGTCACAGCTGTAAGGCTATCTGTGTTCGATACTATTTCAGAATCTTCTGTCGTTAATCTCAGATTCTGTGAATTTTCCGATTGAGAAAAATTTTGAAATGGTTCCGGACTATTTTCCCGACTTATTACACTGTTTTCCACCTCATTATCCACCATACTGTTTTCCTCTGTTGGCGAGTTCGCCATGTGAACAATTTCGTTATTCTCACTATTCATCATTTTTGCCTTTTTCATTGACCGCGTAATCATTTACAAAATATACAAAAGATTCGTCACTGTACGAAAATTACACGCAATAACTCTTTATCTCCAACAATACTATTCACACGAAATGTCTCCCTCAGACACGATCAATCGAACAATTGAAATAACTGCACTAATTTGTCAAACGCGTATACAAGGCAATAAAAATTAAATTTTGAAAAATACCATTAGAAGAATGCCAATTACCAAATCTACACATGCAAAATAGACTACAATTATTAACTACAAATTACTACCACAATACTACAGTCTACAATTTTCACAATCAGAAGAATCCAAGGGACGATCCTGGCAGGGTCGCCACGTGCATGGGGGGCTTAATTAAATTTATGATTGAAAATGATTTTTTCTTTTTAGTAGCTGTCTGTCCGATTACGTAAGTCTCGTAATCGGTTGGCCCTGACTAGTATTATTACGCTATCTGACTGCAGAGAACAATGTAAGAAAATTTCAGTAAACACAGTTAATTAATTAAGTCCCCAGCAACTAAAAAACCTACAAAATCCAAGCACAAATGTAACTGTTCTGTATGTGGGAGTGTGACTCAACGTATGCATCTGGCACGGTTCTTTTCCAACAAGACAAGAATTTTTAAATACCAACTATACAGACGTGACAAAAGAAAATTAGAAAACTATAATTACGCAAGAAAACCAGAATTCCACTCTAATCCAAGAACACAAGCCAGATGCTTTGTTGACTGAACCTGTAGTGACACATTATTTCAGATAGACAATTAATAAAAAAAAACATTATAAATTTTACCTTCATATATATTGACGAAATGCACTCATTACAATAACATCTGCTATCTCTCCCATCAAATAACTGCATAAAACAAGGAACAACACTCTTTACTACAACATCTTACTCCAACTTCACGACAAGCAGTGCCCACTAGCACATCTCGGTACGAACTCTTAACACACACTCTCCTCTACGGGCTCTCAACAACCACTGACTTTCACGAACTCTCAACAAGCACTGTGGAGGCGGCTTAAAAGTACTCTTTGGCGCACTCTCTGGCGCAGTGGCACAGTGTAGCCACCTTTCAACACGTCCAGGTCATCTGCTCTAAAAATTCCGCCATCTCACTCCCCACATCCACCACTGCTGGCGGCTCACCTCGAACTGCGCAACGCTACGTGCTGTTAACAGCCAACTGCCCAACACTACAATAGCAAATTCCAACAATGCAAACCAGCTACAGACTGCACACAGCACAGTCAGCGATATCCATATAGAAGGCTACGTGGTGTTACCAACATAAAAATCGAAACAGCCTACTTACATAGCCCCCATGCTCCCCACAGAAAATTTTACAAATTGTTTTGGGCAGTGGCCAGTACAGATTTGGAAAAATTTTTCATAATTACAATAACAAAGATATCAAATGCACACACTTATTGATACACTGTTGGTCAAAAGCAAAAATTGTTCTCATAAAGACAGTCCTGATAATTTATCACAATAGCAATTACAGTTTTTTTCACAAAGTCTCATTAGTAAAAGAAAATGCACAAGGAAGTAGTGCATTTCCATGCAGTCTGGAAGAAGTAGTGTTGTCCTAACGGAAAGACAGTGCTGACTCTTGACATGCAGACAGGTAATGGGGCACAACAGAGCAAACTCACAGCAGAGTTAGTCGAAATTTGAAGAATAGTGTTAGGTAGGTCATCACAGACCAGACCCACTGTAGTCCTGGTAGAGGGTATGGTATTGGTGGGCCACCAGAGGTGCAGACTCAATGCAGTCCTTGTAGAAATAATGGTATTGGTGGGCCACCAAAGATGCAGACCCACTGCAGTCCTTGTAGAGACGGCCAGCAGCCATCTGTTGCGACTGTGCAGGTGCACAATCACCATCGAAGACTGTTGTGGACAATATAGCAAATCCATGAACCACCACCTGTGCACTCACAAAAATTTTTTTTGAAATGTCGTTAGAACCAGCAATGCTTTTAACCAGCCCCTTGCTGAATTATTAAGGCATGTGTAAACACTAACAGTCCCAACTTCTCACATATTGTGCATATACTATGACCAACAGAAATGTGTGCAGTGAAATGTATGCTTACAAGTTACTTATTTTGATGAACTGGTGTCCATTAGAATTTTATAACATGAGAATACAATTACAAAGGTACAGAAAACATCATTAAAACATAATAATACAGATAACATTTGTAGTAGTACAGGCTTTACAAAAGAATAGAAATACACATATAAATCAGTGCTACAGGAATTATGACATAAGCAAATATAGAAAATAATGATAATAGTTTTCCAAACATTAATTTCACACATGAGTATTGAAACAGAACAGAATTAATAATGTCTAAACATCTTTACAAAGAAAATAACATATCATTAGAAAAATTCTACAACATAACTCGTATCAGCTAAACACATAGAGATAGGAAAAACACAAATTCACAAGAGTACACAAACACATAGTGGAATAACACAAAAGGAAAGGACAGGGTTTGTTTTCAGTGAGACATCTGGTAGTGCAGTCCAATCGAAAACTTCATTCCATAGATCTTCCCTTTTATTTCAACATTTGTTCCTGCAAAAAAAAAAAAATCCTATCTAAGCCTGTTGTCCTTAAACTCTACTGTTTTGTTCGTATCCTCTTTCAAAATAAATATTTATCATTCTATAATACTCATTTTTTGCCCAAATCTTTTTCATATAACTTCTCAATGCATTCTTTCCCTATTCTTCATAGTTAGTTTCTTGTAAAGTCTACCCCCTCTTAAGCTAACTTAAATCTACTGAGCTCAGATATATATACCAAGGGACGAGGCAATGCAGCAACACACAACAAATTAACACAAACAGCAATGACAAAAAATGCAAATTGGCAAAGCAAGCAGCAGTATATCTAAATTAGCAAAGCAAATGCAACATTACAACTAATATAGGGCTCTGTGCAGCAAACAAGAAAAATAAATCAGTAGTAAAACTGGCTTAACAGAGTACTACAAAGTGAAATTTAGTAGCACTATGTCTGGCAAACAGCAGCAGCAAATGCTATAACTTATACCTAAACATTACAAAGCTCAAGCAGAAAAAATATTACAGTAAAGACGGCCATATCTAATACCTATGTCACATCTTAACACTAGAGTGATGCATCACGATAACTTACTCTAGCAGACAAGTTACCAAATCGTTAAAAAAATATTTATACAGTTCCTGTGAAGGGAAATGTCTATTTGTGTTCCCCCTTCTTTTTTTTATTTCTTTTTTCTTAAGAAAGTAGATCATAAAATTATTGTTTAATGGATCTGTAAACAGAAAATACTTACATTAGTACATCTATTAAATTTTATTTTAACCAATGCTGCAGTGCAACTAGAAACTAGATATTAAACAAAATGAGTAAATAAATATATAAAGCAAGGCGTGAAACGTCATTCACTAGCCGTATGGCATTTCATAAGGCAGTAAAAAATCTCTCAACTAGCAAGACAATAGCCATGAAATGTTTCTCATCGTTTCATTAGTCATTCCAGTAAATATCAGAAAGTGTCGTATTTGTGATGCTTTCTACAAAGGAATGTCAATATCGAGGTTAATGGCCATTTGTTTTCTCCACCTAATGGCTTTTTCTCTAGTCGACTGGCACAGCTGGGCATCCACAACGCATTACGTCAAGGTCACTTAGCTTTCTTACCGAAATATTTGCGACAGCAGTTTGCGCTACAGTGACAGTCTCATATAAAAATTTCACAGGTCGAGAATTTGCGTTACTAATGTGTGGAAACAAAATCCTATAAATGTAACAGTGACCAAAAAATTTTCGCCGACATTGTGATACATTCACGCATGTACACACGTTTCATAATTCTTAAAGTACGATTCTTGGTTTCTAACATCCTTTTCCACAAATCAGAGTCCTTAACCTCTACTCATTAGTCCTTACCTTATTACACATATACATATTCGTCGACACTTCTTCAATATTTCATCATTATAAATATGTAGCATAATCAAATTCCTCATATAGCATCAGCTTATTGATTATAAACATACCTCAACAGCATAATACACATTATAGTCGTAATAATAACATCATAACATCTCAGCCAAATCTCAAAAACGTCGTAGCTTTCTGCAATAATTTCAAAACCTAAAAAAAAATCTCTGCTCATTTCAGTAGTGTCATCTACCTCAAACGTACTTTAAAAATCATGATCTCATACCAAGTACATCATTCAAAGCTCTCATAATATCACAATGGTTCCGAAAAAAATATGAACAGTTCACAAAGTACAGACAAAATACAATTTCATAAGTATGAAGTTATCCACCTGTGTAATTATGTGTCACTGATGTAGTAAAAAAAAAAAGTGTTTGTCTCTCTCAGTTAAATGATTAGATAGCTGTGTAATTTATGTGTTAGAGAAACATGGTACCGATGTGTAAAGTTGTATAAACAAATACCATATTAGCTTGTGCTTGCCAAACACATGGTACACAAAGTAGGCGTGTACCCCCCTGAGAGTTAATGTAATTATACCCTCAGGTGTTACAGATTACAGCAATGGAATGAAATGTATCACGGAAAACCTGTGTATCCTTTTAATTCAAAAATCTTTAAAAGTAAATATTTTAAGTACAAAATTAATCACTCAAATACGTGTCCTTTAGCGCTAAATGTGCGTCTTGGTGTAAGATAATTCTGTGGAAGTGTCGTAGTTAACGTCCTCCGAAAGCTAAGTTCTACAGAAGTCAATGTACTTACCTAATCATAAACAAAAGTGAAATGCTATGCGTATAGATAATTTAGGTATTACGTACATTACCGTGATCAAGAAAGTACTATACTGTAATGTATTGTTGTGCTACGAAAAAAGCTGTCTCATTGTAGCTGTACCACAAAAGTTACTACTAAAATATGTTTTACTTTCCAGAAGAATTCAGAAAAACTGTGCAGATATAAAACAGATACGGCACAAAAGCAACAATGTAAATTGTGTCACACATTAGTAGCGTCGTGATATAATCGTGTAGCTGTCAAAGAAACCAAATACGAAGTCATCTTTAATCTCACACAAAGTACTTCAAATATAGACTGTCTTTTCAAGTAAACCAAAATGTTGCATTAAAATCTCATTAGCAGTATATGTTCTAAGTATGTAAGCCTTATAGTCGTTACGTAATCGTGCAACTAACAAGCAAGAATGTACATACACAATAACGCTGTCCTCTGTTCGCTATAACAATGCATTTGTAATTACTTGTCTAAATAAGTTACCTAGGTTCTTGACTGGATAGTTAACTTTAAAACATAGTTGCATGTAAACAGTTTCTAAGTGTGACAAAGAGTACTGCTAATGTGAAGTGAATATTTTTATAGCAAAGACTAAGTTAAAAAACAGATTATCTCTCAATAAACGGTTTTACATGTGAAATGTGGTGCAGTCCTTTACTCTTCCTAGTACGCAGAGTTTCAACTTCATCGCAATTATCATGTGGTATATGTCGGATTCTGTAAGGTCCATTGTAAATCAGAAAGAATTTGTGACTCAAGTGTTTCTTCTTATGTGACAATGAATGAGCTTTAATGAGAACTTTCTGATCAATATATAATTTCTTTGCATTTGCTTTACCGTATAGTTTTCTCCCTTTGTCTGCTGCAGATTTTATACTTTTAATAGCCAAATCAATTATGTCTTTGTGTCGAAGTTTACGTGTATTCGGAAAAGGTACAATCTCTCTGATTCTGTTCGGTGGTTCTTTATTCTTCAGTACAAGAATAGATGGTAAAGCAGTGGAGTCATCAGGCATTTCATTCAGCACGTTTTGAAATAAGTGTAAATATCTATCCCAATACTGATGCTTTCTGTGACAATGAAGTCTGCAAAATAATCCGTTCAGACGGGTTACAATGTGGTGAGTACAATGAAATAAAAACAGATTTGATTTTAAGATTCTGAAGCATGCGTGACCAAACAGCAGACCTGAATAGCGGTCCGTTATCTGAAATGACTTTACTAACGTGTCCAACTTCACATAAGAAATTTTTAACAAAGGCGTTGGATACAGACCATCCAGTGGCTTTACGTAACGGGGTGACAGAAACAAATTTTGAAGTAAGTTCAACAGCGACTAGAACGTACGAAAATCCATTAGATGTTCTGACAAGGGGTCCCAAGAGATCAACAGCAGCAAATTCTTTTAATTTAGAAGGAATGAAAGGAAACAACAGAGCACGATGTGAGATAGTAGATGGTTTAGCCTTTTGACAAAGTTTACAAACAGACAAGACTCTTCGAATTCTCTTTTCCATATTGTTAAAATAACAAGTCGTCCGAAGAATATGATAACATTTTCTTGGACCGAAATGTGCGTAGCTGAAATGGATGTACCAAATGAGCTTATTAACAAAATTGTCAGGAATGCAAAGCTTGTTATCAACAGTGTAGCGTTTGAAGAGTATGTTGTTTCTAACCAGATAATAATGCCAGATTTGTGTGTGTCTTTTCATGCCATTTACTTATGATGTCTTTCCAAATCGGATCTTTATCTTGCTCATGAGCTATGTCCTTTAAAGATGTGGTGATGAAGTTTGCAAAGGCGACTTTCTGAATGTAATGAATACTGAAATTTTTCTCGAGGTTGCCTTCTGTGTTACTTTTCTCAAGCCCAGCCGGTGCGCGTGACAGTGGGTCCGCAACAATGTTCTGCTTGCCGGGAATGTAGACTATTGTGAAGTGTAATTCTTGCAGAAACAATGCCCAACGTTTTAACCTGTCATGATTTAATTTTGAAGTCATAAGAAACTGTAATGCACGATGATCACTGTATACTTTTACGTGCTTACCAGAAAGAAAGAAACGGACTTTGTTAAATTCCCTAACGATAGCTAAAGCTTCTAATACAGTAACGGAATAATTTTTTTCAGATTTTGTTAGCACTCGGCTAGCAAAAGCAATGGTTTTCTGAACAGTAGTGTCATTTTCTATTGCTTCTTGAAATAAATGGGCACCAAGACCGAGTTTAGAAGAATCCGTGCTAAGGCAGAAATCTTGTGACAGATCTGGATGAGCTAGTATTGGCGCGTTAAGTAGCGCTTCTTTCAAAGAATTGAATTCCAACTGTGCTTGTTCGTCCCAGTTCCAAATAGTATTTTTTCCAGTGAGAGAACAAAGTTTTGGTGTAACTAGAATTTGCATATTCAGAAAACGACGGTAAAAATTTACGAGATTTGGAGATCTAACTTCTACAAATTCACCTTGTCGAGAGGGCCCTGCCCTGTTTGAATCCCGCCAGTTCCGATGAAATTCAGGTCTGTCGTTTTGTCGGTAGTTTATAAAGTTTCTTTTTTGTCGGTCATGTGGTGGAGAATTTCTCCCAGAACTGTAACTGCACGGTGGACCATTGCGTCTGAAGTTATTCTGTCTCCCTCGATAATAATTATTTTGGTTCCCATATTGTCTGTTTCTCTGACTGTCTCTGTGATAGTCATTACTGTGGAGAGGTGATCTTTCCCTGTAATTATTACTACTCTGCTAACGGTTGTCATACGGGTGGTGTCACGATTTACGTTGTAAAAATAGCCTTGTCGTGTCCAGTTATTATTTCTGTCATCGCGGAATCGTGAGGGATGTGACCTGTAATTGTTGTGCTCCTATTTTCGCGTTCCGCGATTGTCAGTCTCAATTTCCAATTCTTGTAAGAGTCCCTGAAAAGCTTCAATGTCGTCTTTGCAACGTCCTGCCAAAATAATATGGCGTAAATGTTCAGGCAAATTGATTAAGCAAATGCGGACGAGTTCTAAGGGGCTGTATGGGTTTGAAAGATACTGATTCTTATGTAACATGTCTTCGAAATATTTGACAAGACTGGGAAATTCAAATTGTTCGAAATGTTTCATCATAATGATGCTATGTTTTACTCGGTCTTTGTGTAGCTTGAGACCAATATGCTGAGAGGAAGGCATGATAAAATTCTCCTTCACTGTGACAATCGTGAATGACCGATCGCATTCTTACAGCTCGTTCATTCTCTAAGTAGCCACACATAAATTCTAACCTGTGCTCCAATGACCACTTGGGAGGAAAACAATGAGAGAATTGGTGGAGCCATGCTTGTGGATGAATGTCGTTGCCAGAATTCTTAAATGTTTTGAATTGACGTGTAGTAATGAACAGCTTATAGTCAAAATCATCATGTCGGCGAGTCGCATATCGGTCATTGTTACTTCGTTTCGGCGGTTCTATCTCAAAATTCGGTGTACTTTGCTAATTTCTTTCATAATTTCCGAAGTTCTCTGTGTTATTATTTTGTGGCTTTCCCGTATTTATATGTCCCTCTTCCCGTACTGGAGTGTGAGTGTCCTCTGAAATATGTAATTCTTGTATTACCTGCGTCAACTGATCTTGTACTTCCCGGATTTCTCTTTTGTACTGTGTACTGATTCGATTTTGATTTTGTTTGAATTTTCTAATTTGTTCATACTCTTCTGTGTCAGTGAAGGCTACGGGTCTTGTGTCATTCAGATCATCATCTACCTTTGTAGATAAGTTATGAACTGATCCGAAAGTTCGGCTACTTTCTCTGATAGTGAAATGATTTCCTCCGTGTGTTTTTCTCAACCGAGCTTCAGAGTGTCCATTTGTGTTGAAATCGTATCTACTGTGTTCTTTAAGTTTTCCTGAGTTTTTGCAAGTTGCATAACCGAATCGGTAGATGCAACTGAGTCAATTTTAGCTTGCAAGGTGTCGTGATTTTCATGAACAACAGTTTGCAGTTCTTTTATGGCTGCTACGTGATTCTGTAATGCATTTTCATGACGCGAAAAAATACGTTGAAAATGCTCACAAATTTGTGTTTTTACGTCATTACAGGCTTTTTGACATTTCGATTCGATTTTAAGTAACTCAGCAGTTAAACCTTCACGTGTTTGTTCAAGCGTTTATTCCATTGAGTCTAACTTTTGAAGCTGTTGCTGTGTTTGTTTCTGATTTTGTTCCGTCGTGTGTAACTTTTGCTGTGTTTGTGTCTGATTTTGTTCCATTGTGTCTAACTTTTGAAAATTTTGTCCCATTTATTTCTGATTTTGTTCAAGCGTTGTGTCTAACTTTTGTAGCCTTTGTCCCATTTGTTGCATTAACTGTAATAACAATGCACTGGTGTCTGAAACATGTTCCTCAGTGCTATTCGGCAGTGCATTTGAACCGGCAATATTCGCATTTTGAAAAGCAGAAAATGTATCTTGACTTATTTGAGAAAACGGTGAGGACGCAAAACCTGAATGTACAGTATTTGCAAAATTTTGTCCTGTCATTTCGGATTCCTGAGGCGAGCTGTTGCCGACCGATCGATCGATAATGCTTCCCTGTTCACTAATGGTTTCACTGTCTACACCATTATTTGCCGCCCGGTCCATTTCCCTATGCACAATTACCAAATTACTGCTTTGAATGCCTGTTAATTCATTACACGGTGGTGCTGATAAGCAACGCTCGTCGTCACTATCATTTCTCAATTTACTTTGGAGCCTAGTGTTACGTTTTTCACTCCATAATTATCACGTATTTCACACGATAACAAGAAAAGCACAATTTGAAGAGCAAAAATAAGAAAACACGTTAACATAGCGCTGAAAATAATATCTAGTTAATTGCAAGCGCAGCTGCGAAATACTTGGTGCAAATCTACATGTCTGCCACAACTGTTTTATTGTACAACAATGAAAAACTACGACTACAAAGAAAATTCTCTCTATAATTACGCGCTAGCAATAAACAATAGCTACACTAATTACACAAACTACAAGAAAAAAATCAGAAGTTCCAGTGAAGTATCCTCGCCTAAGGGTCGACATATGAAACGTCCCCTTAGAAAAATTATAAATGACTGTGCTGAAACTGACACACAATATTTTTAGCGCAACGCAATCTGACTTTCAAAAATCCCTACAAAAGAATGGCCCTGACTAACAATAACCTATACCTTTCATGAATCACTTAACTCACAAAAATCTTCGTTACTCAAACTACAGCAGTACAGTGTGCGCCAATACTACCAGCTGAATAAAAGATTCTAACTACTGAAGGCACTAACTACTGATAGGCATAGTAAGCAAATGAAAGATTTTGATAGAGAACAAACAATATATTTACCTTAATAGTGTTCAAAAGTCATAATACACTCCTGGAAATTGAAATAAGAACACCGTGAATTCATTGTCCCAGGAAGGGGAAACTTTATTGACACATTCCTGGGGTCAGATACATCACATGATCACACTGACAGAACCACAGGCACATAGACACAGGCAACAGAGCATGCACAATGTCGGCACTAGTACAGTGTATATCCACCTTTCGCAGCAATGCAGGCTGCTATTCTCCCATGGAGACGATCGTAGAGATGCTGGATGTAGTCCTGTGGAACGGCTTGCCATGCCATTTCCACCTGGCGCCTCAGTTGGACCAGCGTTCGTGCTGGACGTGCAGACCGCGTGAGACGACGCTTCATCCAGTCCCAAACATGCTCAATGGGGGACAGATCCGGAGATCTTGCTGGCCAGGGTAGTTGACTTACACCTTCTAGAGCACGTTGGGTGGCACGGGATACATGCGGACGTGCATTGTCCTGTTGGAACAGCAAGTTCCCTTGCCGGTCTAGGAATGGTAGAACGATGGGTTCGATGACGGTTTGGATGTACCGTGCACTATTCAGTGTCCCCTCGACGATCACCAGTGGTGTACGGCCAGTGTAGGAGATCGCTCCCCACACCATGATGCCGGGTGTTGGCCCTGTGTGCCTCGGTCGTATGCAGTCCTGATTGTGGCGCTCACCTGCACGGCGCCAAACACTCATACGACCATCATTGGCACCAAGGCAGAAGCGACTCTCGTCGCTGAAGACGACACGTCTCCACTCGTCCCTCCATTCACGCCTGTCGCGACACCACTGGAGGCGGGCTGCACGATGTTGGGGCGTGAGCGGAAGACAGCCTAACGGTGTGCGGGACCGTAGCCCAGCTTCATGGAGACGGTTGCGAATGGTCCTCGCCGATACCCCAGGAGCAACAGTGTCCCTAATTTGCTGGGAAGTGGCGGTGCGGTCCCCTACGGCACTGCGTAGGATCCTACGGTCTTGGCGTGCATCCGTGCGTCGCTGCGGTCCGGTCCCAGGTCGACGGGCACGTGCACCTTCCACCGACCACTGGCGACAACATCGATGTACTGTGGGGACCTCACGCCCCACGTGTTGAGCAATTCGGCGGTACGTCCACCCGGCCTCCCGCATGCCCACTATACGCCCTCGCTCAAAGTCCGTCAACTGCACATACGGTTCACGTCCACGCTGTCGCGGCATGCTACCAGTGTTAAAGACTGCGATGGAGCTCCGTATGCCACGGCAAACTGGCTGACACTGACGGCGGCGGTGCACAAATGCTGTGCAGCTAGCGCCATTCGACGGCCAACACCGCGGTTCCTGGTGTGTCCGCTGTGCCGTGCGTGTGAGCATTGCTTGTACAGCCCTCTCGCAGTGTCCGGAGCAAGTATGGTGGGTCTGACACACCGGTGTCAATGTGTTCTTTTTTCCATTTCCAGGAGTGTATATATATCAGTTGACATCCACTTTTACAAATTTACTCTCTCTGATGGACACACGTCCAGATCATCTGCTCTCAAAACTCCGCCATCTCACTACCCACATCCACCACTGCTGACGGCTCACCTCCAACTGCGCAACGCTACGCGCTGTTAACAGCCAACTGCCCAACATTACAATAGCAAATTCCAACAATGCAAACCAGGTACAGACTGCACATAGCACAGTCAGTGATTTTCATATAGAGCGCTACATGGCGTTACCAACATAAAAACCTAAACAACCTGCTTACAATATTTAGTTTCCTATACCTAAAGGTTCTACACCAATGATACGTGTGAGGAGATAATAAACAGGATGAAAACTTCAAAATTTATAGGTGTTCATATTGATGCGAATTTAAACTGAAAAAGAAATGTGTTTTAGAACTCCTAAAATAACTTATATCAGCCACGCTTCAAATCTGGGAGAGAGAGAAGTCATAAGTTGACATATTTTGAACATTTTTATTCAATAATATCATGTGAAGTAATGTTCTGGCATCATCTTTTTAAGGGTTTAGGAACTTTGACTTCTGCTTCACAATATATTTATTCCAACATGAAGTTTGTTGTAAATATTCCACTACAGTTCAAAATAAACAATGACATACATATTACAATAGCAGAGGAAAAAATTATATTCATTATTTATTCTATTTATTCATTTTTTGCTTATTTACCCTGAGCAGCGTAGAGATTTAAAGCTCTCTCTTACATCTGACCAGAACAACACACACAAGAAAATACAGTGTTATGTAACAATCACAATAATAATAATTTGCACTATTAATAAAATAATACTTGGCAATAATAATAACAATAGCATACTACTACTACTAATAATAATAATATATACAACTACAGAAATCTGTAATTATTGATACATGTTCAATTACCCGAAATTTCCTAAATGCAATGTGACATATAACGTACAGTTAAAAGGAAGTCACGCTTGATCAAGGTCCACGTCACTTTCCATTTTTAACCAGACGTAACGTCTGAGAAAGGAAAGAAATAATATTAATAATAATAATAATAATAATAATGAAATAATAAAGGCATTAAGGATGATACTGATTAGTTTAGTGCATGAGAAACATTGTTTGGTGTTATAAGAAGTGGAAGGGCTAATGAAAGAGGAGTACATTGAAATGAAAGTGACAGTGGCTGTTGGGAAAGAACAGAATTTCAGTAGATGACTCTGTCGTAAATGGGGCAGTAAAAGTGGTGGTTGGGGGGAGAGGGAGGGTTGACGAGACAGAGCTGTAGACAAGCATATGGAAGAGATAGCTATTGTGATAGAAAGTGGGTCAATAGTTTCTATTTGAAGTTTGAAAACATTTTAATAGCAGCCTTCTGAAGTCTGAAAACATTTTAATTTCTCTAATATTCCGACGAAGATAGTTCCAAACTCGGGTTCCTGATACAGAAAATGACTTAGAGAACATGACAGTGTTGTGGAGTGGTACAGAGAGGATTTTACTTTGTTGAGAACAGTAGAGTCTTGTACTGCAAGGAAGCAAGGAAGAGGATGTTATGGGTGGCCAGTATCATCTTTCTACAACACAGATCCACTCGTGGATTAATACAGTTGTTTGTTTACAAGAACTGGAAACGTAACTTGAATAGAGTCCATGTGTTGTGATACAAACTCATAAGTAATAGTCCTCTTGCAGACAATATCGGTAATCTTGCTATTACAAACATTAGTCTCACAACTGTTAAAGTACAAATCCCACTCTAGTTAATAATCTGTGTGCTATATACTGTCGTAGCCTATGATGTGAACTGAGCTTGCTCAGTGAATATACTGACAGGTTTTAACATTTTAATGTTCGGATAATAAGTTGCCGTCTCTTTAATCTAAGAATAGATGATCAATGCAGCTAGCCGCTATCTCTGTGTAATGTCTTGTCTGTATAGACGTGTATCTGTTGTCTTTAAGATCCCTTCACCTTCACACATAAGTCTATACCGTAAAGTAAGGCCATCCCAGTTCTTGGCTGATCCGTGATAAGACAGGCGAAAAATTAGACTAATGGAGGATTATTGGTATTATCTCTATTTTCATTCGCTGTCTCTCTTTCTCTCCTTTATCTATGTATAGTTTTTAATATAAGATTTCATTGCGTGATATAGTGATAAAAAGAATCAGCCAAATAGAATCTTTGGTGGAGTCCTTCGTCTTGGTAATCAGCGGCTGGCTCTCTGTAAGAGATCTTTACGTTTATTATTACCGTTAAACACTGCAGTCAGTCGGGAGAATCAATCGTTTGGACAATTTGTTCCTTTTACGAAAGATTGCGAATTCCAGACGTGTACGAAGCCTTTTTGCACGATTTAACACAGACTCAGTGATTGCAGGCTCTCTTCGACACAGCTGAAACTTCCCCACTAATTACAGGGCCAACGTGATCAACAAATGATTCAGAAAAAACTCATTCGCTCATTCACTCCAGAACAAAAAAGTCACAAACCTTATTTATGGAGGAAATCGTGTATTAAATCCATCTCCATTACATGTTCAGATCTCCGGTGATTCCATGTCTTAATTATTTTCCTTTTGCAATCTCTTTCTCTCCAAAACAAACAGCTAGTGGCACAAATGTTAATTGGCTCACTTTAGCGAGAAGATACTCCAGAAGCTGTCGTAGTTACCACTCTAACAACCATGGAGAATGCATATATGCATCTCTGTTATTTCAAAGAATAAATGCACTAGAAAATACTTTGGCGTCGACGAGCTGTCGCCGCATATATTACGAGAAAATCAGATCAGACAACTTTTCCAAAGTGAATGAATGTGGATGGTTTGATTTAAAATGATTAATTGGTGTGTGGTAGACGGTATTTGCTGTGGGGACATTACAAGGTGCCTGCTGGAATGAGTGAGTCAGTGAGTCCCTCCGGTCAGTGACGGCGGCCTAAATGCATGCTGTCAAGAGGGCGTTGGCGGTATGTTGCTTGCAATGTGTCTCTGGCCTTTCTTGTGATTGGTGCACTTGGTCCAGCTCCTGCTATCGATCTTCGCACTTCATCTTTGCCGACCGGTGTACTGGCGACAGCTTACACAAGCACATTCCTCCCCCTGAAATGCCGCACCGTTGTCATGCAGGGAAGATGTGAACGACAACGGGGGAGGGGGAGGCAGGACACTGGATACAGAGGTGAGCCGGGAGCCGTGATTGGAAGACGGCGTGCTCCCGACTGTACCCCGCCATCTGGTTTACGAGGCAACAGGAACATCTTCCTCAAACTGCTGCCTGAGGTCGTGTCCTGGGACGATGCCGTCGACGGCGATGCCGACGACGGGCTCACGTCCATCGGGTCGGCGGGGACGAGGCCGCATCGTCTATCAGCTCCTCCTAGGGTGCCCTAGTGGCACCAGCGGGCGGTTGCGAAGGCCGCGCGGTTCCGTGAGGCCATGAATTTTGGGGAAGAAAAGCAGGAGAACCACGGGGCAAATGACACACACGAATTTGGTTCTGGTTCCGGCAGTACAAACCATCGGGATACAAAAGAGCCAATGCGTTCCTGGATCACGCCTCTTTCCCAGCGCCCACGGTTGCCATAAACCCTGAGAACAAGATTGCGCGGCACAAAGCGATAGTTGCGGACCATTGGCGGCGCTGATGCTGCGGTGCAGCAGCGTCCGTTGGCGGCACCCATACAGAAGTTCCGCCGATGATCGTCTGTCTCGTGGGTGGGAGCGGTAGGAGACGAAAAAGAGTTGGAGCGCCTGTTCCCGTCTGTGGGTGGTGCGAACCCTGGCCATCTGTTAAAAAGTGAGTACGAAGCGTTCTGCTTCGTTGTTGGACTAAGGGTGAAACGGAGCACTTATTAGATGACGAATACCATTTCGTTCACAAAACTGTTCAAAATCACCTTAAATGACGCGTTGGGTCTGCGATCTGTGCGGCATTCGGTATGAACCGAATGCAATGTGTCATCTTGCCTGGTACCGACCGTAGTTCAGACACATTGAGAGGAACAGGCAGGACACAGATTGCAAGTAAATGAGATTGGAGGGGGTGAACATCCTGACTGTTTTTCGCATGATATAAGGACTGTAGTTCAGTTTGAAAAAAGTCACTTTTCGAGGCCACACTTGAGTCCTGCTTTTTGATAACACTCGAAAAAAGAGTACGCAAATTGGCAATATGTTTCTCTGGTGTACGACCTGTAACGACAATATCGTCAAGGTAGTTTGAACAAAATGGCACTTTTGCAATCAACTGTTCCAAGTAACATTGAAAGATGGCGGGTGCGGAAGTACCGCTGAAGGGCAAATGCAAATACTTGAACAGGCCTAAGAGTGTATTTACAACAAACACTTTCTGTGATTCTTCATCCAATGGAATTTACAAGTAGGCGTCATGCAAATCTACCTTAGAAAAGTGACGTCCTGCACGAAGCCTGTCTTATGACTTTATCAGGGCGAGGTAACGGATAAGTGTCAACTACTCTCTGTAGATTGGGTTGGGTTGGGTTGTTTGGGAAGGAGACCAGACAGCGAGGTCATCGGTCTCATCGGATTAGGGAAGGACGGGGAAGGAAGTCGGCCGTGCCCTTTCAAAGGAACCATCCCGGCATTTGCCTGGAACGATTTAGGGAAATCACGGAGAACCTAAATCAGGATGGCCGGACGCGGGATTGAACCGCCATCCTCCCGAATGCGAGTCCAGTGTCTGACCACCGCGCCACCTCGCTCGGTTTTTCTATAAGAGCAGATGTATGTGCGTCATAATGTTGTTGCATAGTGTTGTTGCGCCACCTCGGTCGGTTCTGTAGATTGACTGTAGACTTGAAGTCAACACAAATGCGAATTCGATCAGAAGGCTTAGGCAACAAAACGAGAGGACTTAGCCATTGACTAGCTTGAATGGGAGCAATTACACCTTATCTTGTAATTCTTTCAATTTACTTTCTACTTTGTCCCTTAAAGCAATTGGAACGGGGCGGGCCCGAAAAAACCATAGCCTGTGTATCGTCATTCAATGTAACATGCGCTACAAAGTTATTAGCTATTCCCATTCCTTCTGAAAACAGTTCATCAGACACTGAAAGTATATCGTCTTGGATGCTAAGTCCAAAGAAATCAAATGCATCTAAATCGAATACGTTCTCACAGTTTCTTGATTTCAGCGGAGTACAAGTCAGTGTCTTAGTGTGAGATTTGTAAGTGGCAGTCAAAATACTCTGTCCAAGCACGGGAATTTCCTGTCCGTTGTAAGCAGTGAGGTGCTTGCTAGATTTAAAAGGTGTTATGAGCCTAACTGTTCGTACGTGGCACGATTAAGCACAGTTACTGAGGCACCTGTGTCTAACTAGATTTCACACGACGGCCATCAATTCATTGTGGAACAAATAGTTTGTCAGAACGTCGTTGCACAGCACTAGAGCGAGAAGGAGGCACAACCATAATCTTACTTTCGTCAGAACCTGTTGTAGGTTCTGAAAACACAGCGCTCATTGCAGGTGCACGAGTTTCTTTTCTGGGAGCGGGCAAAATTGGCGTTTTTGTGCCATTGCAAACAAACTGTTTCGACATGGCCTTTTTCTCCACACGTGTAATACGTCGCGTTACCTGATGGGCAATCCTGTCTTTTATGGCGAGCAAAACATCTAGCGCAAGACTTCACTAAATTCACAGGCCTGTTTACATGTCTACGTAGCTGTCCGCGTGGCTGTGTACGCGCTTGTTGTTGTGGCTGCATGGGGTGGTCGCGAACACGGGGGGGGAGTCGACCAGGAAAATCATGGCATGGTCAGACTTTTCGGTCGCTACGGCACCCGACTCATTTTGCTCTAAGATTTCCAATACTTGGGGAAGTGATGTATGTGAGTACTTTAAGACCTGCTCCCGTATTCTACTATCTGGGACACTGACTGTTATTGCATTCTGTATTATTAAATTGCTGTAAAAGTTGCCACAACTACACTTAAATTTACACTTTCTTGTCATCCCCGTTAATTCTGTGTACCACTGGCGATAAGTCTGTTCCGGCTTTTTCTGCAAGCGAAAGAACTGAAATCTAGCTGCAACGATTATTTGGTCATTGCTGAGTTCGTCGGGAGATGCGGTTGAGAATAATTTTTCTATTAATCTGAGCACTGGGGACCCCGCAATCGAAAGGAAGTATTCTAACTTTACAGTACCTTGAACACGATGAAGTTGACAATGCGCTTGGAACTGAATCAGGTATTCAAGCCATTCTTCTTCTGTTTCCTTAAATTGCTGGAACGTTGGTATACTGGTCGGCAGCACTTCTTGGGTTGGTTGGTTCGTCGGTTGTGGTTGTGCGTCCGACACAGTTTGTGCAGCCAGTAGTTGTTGTACCGTCGTCAGTAACGTAGCAATTTGTTGGTTCTGAAACTGAAAAGCTTGTGTGAGATCCATCACATTGGCCGTCTGCAGCTGAGGCGCGTGGGAAGGGGGTGGAGGAGGCGGGGAATTCATGGTGTACACAAATAGGTTATATGAAAAAGCAAGCAAAGCCTCTGAAAAGAGAAATTTGATAGTTCTGCGGTTCCCGTTCTGGTTCACATGCAAGGACACAACAACACATTACCAAATAGAAACACTTGAACAGGAGCACACGTGCACCCTAAAATACAAGAGAAGCAAGCAAAATCTTCAGCTAAGTTGATTAACTTCGATCGCCACTGAATTATCCTCATTCGCCACTGTAGTCTCCTCGTCGCCACTGTAGAGCCTTGAGCCGCAAGGGAGAGGATGTTGTTATGGATGGCCAGTATCCTCTTCCTACAAACAACTTCAACAGAGTCCATGTGTTGTGGTACAAGCTCATAAATAATAGTCCTTTTGCAGACAATATCGGTAATCTTGCTATTACAAACCTTACTCTCACTGCTGGTAAAGTACAAGTCTCACTATAGTCACTAATCTGCTCGCTATGTGCTGTTGTAGCCTGTGAAGTGAACTGAGCTTGCTCGGTGAATATACTGACGGACGCCAACTGAAATGAGTGAGTCAGTGAGTTCCTCCGGTCAGCGTCGGCGGCCTAAATGCATGCTGTCAAGAGGCTGTTGGCGGCGTGTTGCTTGCGGTCTGTCTCTGGCCTCTCTTGTGATAGGCGCGCTTGATCCAGCGCCTACTATCGATCTTCGCCCCTCAGCTTTGCCGACCAGTGTGCTGGCGATAGCTTACGTCAGCACAAGAACAAGTATTTCTTCTGTGCTGTGCAGACAATAGTGTAAGAGTTCAAGATGATGAAGAGGGAGTACAATGATTGCGAAGATGATAGAGGAAACACAGTACAGACTGCCAAGCAGTCAGTATAGCTGTCTTGCTCTGCGTTTTATAACATAGATGTCTGGGCTTCACCCATAAGCCATAAATTAGCCATCTACAGAGTAGTTTCATCTGGACAGTTACTCATTCCAGATGTAGCCAATACGTCATTAATGAATACCATTACATCCTCTGTCGCTTTGCTGCAGAAAGGTGCGATTAGGTTAGCTACTGAAGGATCTACTGAAATGTGGGGCATTGCTACTGGCGACTTAAATTCACTCGAATCCGACTGAGGGCCTTCGCAGCCTGCAAAGACTGTAAGTGAAGCATCAATTCATCACTCCATCAGAGTGGTTATACTATCACTGGTGGTAGCTGACCTTGTTCCTAGAATTTCTGTGCAGTTTACCACTAACTTATATTTGTGCTACAAGTACATGCTTCTGACAGAGCAACATATACCAAACAAGAAAAAATTTAACTTACATTCTACGAAATTAGACTCAGTTACTTTTCTTGCCTGATCATCACCCAGCGCCATCAACTACACATGTGAGCTGCATGACCATGCCGTCTAGAAGCAGAATTAGTTACTGGTACGAACTTAGTGTATGGTTCACTATAATCCACTAAATTACAAATAGTGCATCTAAACGGTACAAAACATGTCTCTTTACAATTTCCGTTGCATTCATAAGTTTAACTTTCAACATAGCACACACATCAATAAGAGTAAACTTTGCCATATCACTGCCAAAGAAAGAGAAAAAAGTCTTTTGTGCTTAACGCACTGTGGCTTCTGCTACGAAGTGTGAATGTCGTAGACACAGGCCACTACTGCCGAATTCCTGGTGTTGGAGTGGAACACTTCTGATGCCAAATCCTCTGAAGACGGCATATGAGTGCACACTTCTTGGACCAATTTACAGAGGGAGACATCTCTGCATGAAGTCATTATAGCTGTTGGTAACCTGTTAACGGTCAATGAAGCTCATAAAACTTTAATAGTTCAGTTATTTACTTACAATGTTTTCTTTCGCACCAGTCCCAGCTGTTGCTCATTCATCTGTTTGTTGGATTCTAGCTGACATCAGTCAGGTCAACTCAGTGGTTGCACTATCGGAGAAGATGTCAGCAGCCCTGGCGCTGCAACAGGTTTCCAACTGGCAGGCGCGACCATTTACCAGCACAAAATCATTTTTTCAGTGGTTGCTGCAGTGTCCTCAGTCCCACTCTGAATTCTGCGATGACCCTTGATGAACCATCTTTGATGTAACTGGTGTTGGCAGCCGAGTCGTCCGTTTATCTGCTGTCTATGCCTGATGGGTTTCAGCAGTCGGTGGCGCCTGAGAGTTGAACAGTAAAGTGGACCCCAGGAGACCCTGTTGCCGGCTTCTGCATTGAAGTTTCGTGATGGCAGCACGCTGCGATGTGGTGTTCTCAGGAGACAGTCACTTCATCCATCAGTAGATGATAGGGGTTGAGCAGTACGAAGTATACTACTGGCCATTAAAATTGCTACACCAAGAAGAAATGCAGATGATAAACGGGTATCCATTGGACAAATATATTGTACTAGAACTGACATGTGATTACATTTTCACGCAATTTGGGTGCATAGGTCCTGAGAAATCAGTACCCAGAACAACCACCTCTGGCCGTAATAACGGCCTTGATACGCCTGGGAATTGAGTCAAACAGAGCTTGGATGGCGTGTACAGGTACAGCTGCCCATGCAGCTTCAACACGATACCACAGTTCATCAAGAATAATGACTGGCGTATTGTGACGAGCCAGTTGCTCGGCCACCATTGACCCGACGTTTTCGGTTGGTGAGAGACCTGGAGAATGTGCTGGCCAGGGCAGCAGTCGAACATTTTCTGTATCCAGAAAGGCCCGTACAGGACCTGCAACATGCGGTCGTGCATTATCCTGCTGAAATGGAGGGTTTTGCAGGGATCGAATGAAGGGTAGAGCCACGGGTCGTAACACATATCAAATGTAACGTCCACTGTTCAAAGTGCCGTCAATACGAACAAGAGAAGACCGAGACGTGTAACCAATGGCACCCCATACCATCACGCTGCGTGATAAGCCAGTATGGCGATGACGAATACACACTTCCAATGTGCGTTCACCGCGATGTCGCCAAACACGGATGTGACCATCACGATGCTGTAAACAGAACCTGGATTCATCCGAAAAAATGACGTTTTGCCATTCGTGCACCCATGTTCGTCGTTGAGTACGCTCCTGTCTGTGATGCATCGTCAAGTGTAACCGCAGCCATGGTCTCCGAGCTGATAGACCACGCTGCTGCAAACGTCGTCGCACTGTTCGTGCAGATGGTTGTTGTCTTGCAAACGTCCCCATCTGTGGACTCAGGGATCGAGACGTGGCTGCACGATCTGTTACAGCCATGCGGATAAAGTGCCTGTCATATCGACTGCTAGTGATACGAGGCTGTTGAGATCCAGCACGGCGTTCCGTATTACCCTCCTGAACCCACCGATTCCATATTCTGCTAACAGTCATTGGATCTCGACCAGCGCGAGCAGCAATGTCACGATACGCTAAACCGCAATCGCGATAGGCTACAATCCGACCTTTATCAAAGTCGGAAACGTGATGTTACGCATTTCTCCTCTCTACACGAGGCATCACAACAACGTTTCAACAGGCAACGCCGGTCAGCTGCTGTTTGTGTATGAGAAATCGGTTGGAAACTTTCATCATGTCAGCACGTTGTAGGTGTCGCCACCGGCGCCAACTTGTGTGAATGCTCTGAAAAGCTAATCATTTGCATATCGCAGCATCTTATTCCTGTCGGTTAAATTTCGCGTCTGTAGCACGTCATCTTCGTGGTGTAGCAATTTTAATGGCCAGTAGTGTATGTACTCATTCCCCTCTACAAGTGCTAGCAGTATGTGACGGGAATTTCCGAACATTCTGTAACTCTCTGAAAATTATTTCCAGATGCATATTGTGTACTCAAATGTACTGCTACACTGAGCTGCTCCTGCAGCGACAGAAACTGGATCCCTCGCTGTCAGAATCACCCGATACGGAACAGAATGCATTATACGCTATTGGCGTTACCAGTAGTCGGTCAGTTGCACGAGGTTTGAACACAACCAAAAAACAATCGTTGGCCAATGGACTTCCCTTGTTAAGTGGAGTTTTTCAAATTGGTATTTATCTAAAACAAATTCCTTCACACACTTCATTCTCACTCTTCTCCTTCAAAGAGAGCCTAGTATTCCCACTACAATGTAGCTTTATCTAGGCTGTGCTAAAATAAATACGTCAAAGAATTAGTACTGTCACGGCATATTCTGAGAAATGACAATAAATACTAACTGCCGCCACAGTCCCACTAATTATACATCTCAGCTAAGTGCCAAATGGGATCAGATATATAATACAGACGCCATCCAGTCTATTAAAAAATGTTCCTCTTTCCCAATTCGACCTGCCTTATACACTGAAGAGCGAAAGAAACCGGTACACCAGCCGAATATCGAGTAGGGTCCCCGCGAGCACGCAGAAGTGCCGTAACACGACGTGGCATGGACTCGACTAATGTCTGAAGTAGTGCTGGAGGACATTGACGCCATGAATCCTGCAAAGCTGCCCATAAAACCGTAAGAGCACGAGGCGGTGCAAATCACTTCTGAACTGCATGTTGTAAGGCATCACAGATAACGCTCAATAATATTCATCTCTGGGAAGTCTGATGGCCAGCACAAGTGTTTAAACTCAGAAGCGTGTTCCTCGAAGCACTCTGTAGTAATTCTGGACGTGTGGAGTGTCGCATTGTCCTGCTGGACTTGCTCAAGTCGGTCGGAATGCACAGTGGTTCAAATGGCTCTGAGCACAATGGGACTCAACTGCTGTGGTCATAAGTCCCCTAGAACTTAGAACTACTTAAACCTACCTAACCTAAGGACAGCACACAACACCCAGCCATCACGAGGCAGAGAAAATCCCTGACCCTGCCGGGAATCGAACCCGGGAACCCGGGCGTGGGAAGCGAGAACGCTACCGCACGACCACGAGATGCGGGCGGAATGCACAGTGGACATGAATGGATGCAGGTGGTCAGACAGGTTGCTTACGTACGTGTCACCTGTCAGAGTCGTATCTAGACGTATCACGAATCCCATATCACTCCGACTGCACACGCCCCACACCATTACAGAGCTTCCACCAGCTTCAAAAGTTCCCTGCTAACAAGTAGGATCCTTGGATTCATGAGGTTATCTCCATAACCGTACTCGTCCATCCGATCGATACAATTTGAAACGAGACTCGTCCGACCAGGCAACATATCGTCAGTCATCATCATTCCAATGTCGGTGTCGACGAGTCCAGGCGAGGCGTATTGCTTTGTGTCATGCAGTCGTCAAAGATACACGGGTGGGCCTTCGGCTCCGAAAGCCCATATCGATGATGGTTCGTTGAATGGTTCGCACGCTGAAGGTTGTTCATGGCCCTGCACTGAAATCTGCAGCAATTTGCGGAAGGATTTCACTTTTGTCACGTTGAACGATTCTCTGCAGTCGTTGTTGGCCCCGTTGTTGGTGGATCTTTTTCCGGTCGCAGCTATGTCGAAGAATTGATGTTTTACCAGATTCCTGATATTCACGGTACACTCTTGAAATGATCGTACAGGAAAATCCTCACTTCATCGCTACCTCGGAGATGCCGTGTCCCATCGCTCGTACGCCGACTATAACACCATGTTATAACTCACTTAAATCTTGATAACCTGCCATTGTAGCAGCAGTAACCGATCTAACAACTGCGCCAGACCCCTTTTTTTTATATAGGCTTTGCCGACCGCAGCACAGTATTCTGTCTGTTTACATACTGTATCTCTGAATTTGAATGCGCATGCCTATACTAGTTTCTTTGGTGCTTCAGGGTAATACGCCATAATGAAATCATTAAATGTGCCCTGTGAAGTTTCTGAGGTTGCAGAAATGTGTTCTGTAGAGTGCTCTTTCCTCATATTATTTACAAGGGACTGACATCATCATGTCATGGATGGTTGTATCTAGAGTCAAAGTTCTGTGTTGCAGGCAACAGATGATGAGAATTAAAGAGGTCGTAGCGATCATACATTTATAATCACACTGGTATATGTGTGTATTTGGTACAGCCGTATTGACTTGTGAATATATTCCCACACCAACAGTCTTTCACATGTCAACTATGCGCTAGAACATCTATAAGTACTTGTAGTGATGTACGCGAATGATGTTAAAGTTGGTAACATCTCACATAATTCATATCATGTTACGACATACTGAGCTTTACACTCGACTGATGTTACTATATATCTACAGTGAAAAGGCCTATTTTTGACGATGGCATGTTACATTTCGGAGGATTTTAAAGCGTGACATGTACTGCAGCAAAATCTTTTCAGCAATGCTTTAAAATGACCCAGAGGCCGAAGTTGCAATAGTGAAAAAAATAATATCTACAGTCAACTGGCGAATTTGACGTCCTTTAAGAAATTCTACATGTCTGTGAACCCGACCATGAGAAGTTAATCACTTTAGATGTGTCTTCAAGAGTCTGTGTGGCCTCCGTGGACAATTAAAAAAATATACACGCGTCATATTCACAAGGTACTGTAAGTATTTCAGACAAGAGTAATGCAGTAACAACTATGACCCTTCCCTCAATGTAAGCTTTCACGGCCGGTATTGTCTTCACTTAAAACTTCCGGGCTGATAGGCCGTGGTCGAAGTATAAAACTCTCTCCTGACGTTTCGTCTCCGACTGCGGGAGACATCCTCGGAGGTAAAGCGGCGAATTGCGAGGAGAACTCGACGAAGCGCTGATTGTATAGGCAGTACAGAGGGCGCCACAGTCGATCACGTGGCGTCGGCTATGAGATTGTCTCTGGTAATGCCAACATTCTCGATTGAAAGTAATCGATCGTCACGCTTGCGGTGCAACGCTGACATTCAAATTTTATCCAGTTTAACACCTTCGTCTTTCCTGTTAAAATTATTACGATGTTTATCAATCTCGATAGCCTCTCTATACAAGCGTGCATAATAATGTGAGGTTTTTGATATGACGCTCGTCTCGCTGAATTTTATTTCATGATCACATTCCTGGTAAACATGTTCCGCTACGGCCGATTTATCCGTGTGACCCAGGCGGCAATTCCTCTTATGTTCAACAAGACGGGTGTTCACACTTCTCTTTGTGGTGCCGATGTAAACCTGTCCACAACTACAAGGAATTTTATATACCCCCGGTGTAGCCAAAGGGTCTCGTGCATCTTTTGCCGACCTTAAAAATTCTTTTATTTTTCTGGTGGGTCTGAAAATAGTTTCCACCCCATACTTGCCTAAAACTTTCCCAATGCGGTCTGTGATCTTACTAATGAACGGAAGAAAAACTTTGCCCTTGGACGACTGTTGTTCGTCGTTACTCCTGATTCTCTGCCTAGAGCGAAGTGCTCGATCTATATCCTTGCTAGAATAGCCATTCTTCACGAACGTTGACCGTAGATGTTCAATCTCATCTTTTAAATAAACGGGTTCACAAAGTTTGTACGCCCTGTCTACCAAAGTTTTCATTACACCTCTTTTTTGTCTGGGGTGGTGGTTTGATTCTTTGTATAGATAACGATCAGTATGTGTGGGCTTTCTATGCACCTTATGGCCAAACGTTCCGTCCCGTCGTTTAATCACAGACACATCCAAGAAGTTCAATTGACCATTCCTTTCCGTCTCCATAGTGAATTGGATTTTGGATAAATGGAAGGCATCCAACTCCTCTGCTCCGTGTGTCCATACTACGAACGTGTCATCGACGTAGCGATGCCATCTGGCTGGTCTCTTACTGGCAGTCTGCAACGCCCGTTGTTCAAAAGTCTCCATAAATAAGTTAGCCACAGCAGGACTGAGAGGACTGCCCATAGCCACCCCGTCAATCTGTTCATAAAAGTTATTATTGTATTGAAAGTAGGTTGTGGCGAGGCAGTGTCGGAATAATGCCACAATATCGGTAGGAAAAATATCCGCTATGCATAAGATAGCTTCGTTTACCGGAATCATGGTAAATAACGACACAACGTCAAAACTGACGAGGATATCATCCGGGCCCACGCTCGTTTCCTTTAACTTGTCAATGAAATGAGCTGAACTTTTAATATGACTGTCCGTCCTACCAACATAAGGCTGCAGCATTGAGGCAAGGTGTCTAGCTAACTCGTGTGTTGGTCCGCCTATAGCGCTGACAATTGGCCTCAACGGAATCCCAGGTTTATGAACTTTGGGTGAGCCATAAAGTCTAGGTGGATATGCTTCTGTTTTACAAAGCAGCTTCTTATCGTCGGAGCCAAATGAAGACGCTTTCACCAGTCGATTTGTCATTCTTAAAATCTTCATAGTCGGATCTTTCTGGAGTTTTTTGTAATTGGAGGGAACCAAAATGTCATTGATTTTTCCATGATAGTCCTCACTGTTCAGTATGACGGTGGCATTACCCTTATCCGCATTATGAACAATAATGTTTTTATCTCCATTTATATCCCTCAGCGCCTTCCTTTGAGCCTGCGACAAATTACTTTTAGGTGGCTTACACGTACGTAAAATCCTAGCCGTTTCCATCCTAATTACGTCAGCGGACTGCTGTGGCAGCTGACGGATACCGGCCTCAATATTTGCTACAATATCCTCTGTGGGTACGTTTTGGGGCGTCACAGCAAAATTGCCTCCTTTCGCTAGTACAGAAATTTCAACTTTTGACAAATCTTTATCAGACAAGTTAATAACAGTTCAAGAATTGTCCTCAACTGAACCTCCAGAAATGTTGTTCTGTAAGTTATTGAACTTCTTCTTCTGCCTATTTGCTGACATTTCTGCACCAACTTCCATAGTTTTGAATGTTAGACCGTCAATCTTATTCCAATCACCACACCGTCACAGCAAAATTGCCTCCTTTCGCTAGTACAGAAATTTCAACTTTTGACAAATCTTTATCAGACAGGTTAATAACAGTTCAAGAATTGTCCTCAACTGAACCTCCAGAAATGTTGTTCTGTAAGTTATTGAACTTCTTCTTCTGCCTATTTGCTGACATTTCTGCACCAACTTCCATAGTTTTGAATGTTAGACCGTCAATCTTATTCCAATCACCACACTGAATAGTATTACTAAGAAACAAGTGGAGATGAAAAAGTTTACTGCTGGTTACCGCCAGTGCTCGCCGCGTCTGATGAATCCTCTCACGTAGCATTGCAGACTCCATACGGTTGTAAATACGATGTGCCTGGGCCGAGCGAAACATCCTCTTCACCTTCAGAAATTTTGGAACCGTCGAAGCGTCCCTGCAGCGTGACCGTTCCTTTCTCGTCGTGACGCTCAGTGAGGTAAGAAATATTTACCTAATAGCGTTCTCAATTTGTCGTTAAGGAAAAACGCCAACACAAATTGAGCCTGCACTACCTTAAACACTTATACAACAATGTGTAACATTAAATAACGTGGGATGAATAGATTTAATAATGTGAAATAAATTAAGAGAAATATTTACCTTAATGTACGTAACTGAACTTCAGTATTTCTCTAGAGAAAAATTACATTAGACACATGCCACTGATCTCATATGCACGTATCGAAATGTTGCTATATACTACTTAAAACGTGATCTGTGTGTAATAGTTATATAGTTATTAGAGCAGTCACACTCACGTCCTAACTCTAACGATGCTAATACCCAACGGACAGAAGAAGACAGAGCTAATTTGCCTTCTCTTACCTTAAATAAATGAGAAACAGAACTGCATTCAACGATTGGAATCTGAGTCTCAAGCAGCTACTGTGGGTGTAGAGATTAATTAATCGTAGTTCGTGTATACTAGCATTAAAAATAAGATGGAATATTACATTGCGCCTGATGTAGAAATACCTGTAATTGAGCATATCTTATTGAAACATCAGGTTTATATAAAACTTATTTTTCTGAAACTTATCTATCAAGGAATGTTCATGAGATGTTCGAGAGTTTATAAGCTTTTTTGGCAGGTTGCAGTTCGTAAAAGATTATCATAGTGCTAACACAACATCACTTGACCCTCAAGTGTATGGCGTACAGTGTCCCTGTCTGGATCATAGGATAAACACGTAGTCTCATCATTCATACACTTAACAGTAATTGTACACAGTAATAAGCCTTCATATAGGGTGAGTCACTAACTATTGCCACCTAGAATAAATCCGCAAGTATGATAGTACCTGAAAAGTTTGTGGAATAAATGTTGCATGGAACAACAGGGGCCATAATATGACGTTGGTTTTTTGTTGCTAGGTGCGGTCGCGTCAGAGATATGTTAAAGTTCGAGTTGTTCTCAGTTTATCATACACATATTTAAATGTACGACGTGTAGGGTGAGTACGTTGAGGATATATTCCAGCGTATAAGTCTCTAGCTCATTGTAAAACCGTCGAAAGGTCGAATATGTACTATTTGCACAATATACGAGAGAGAATTGTCAAAGCATGTGCTTCGATAAGCGCCGAAGTGATAATTAGTCCATGATGAGAAGATTGCAGCACGCATTGATACCAATGGTCATCACTTCGAACACCTTCTGTAAATGGACGTTCATGCCACATTCGTGACCTTCGATGACCTTCAAAGACCTTACTGTTACACATCATTGGATTTTTCTCGATAACCGCTATCAGAAAATAAGGACCTTCATATCTCTTAAGTGACCCCACCTAGCAACAAAAAACCAACGTTATTTTATGGCCCCCGTTGTCCCATGCAACATTTGTTCCACAAGCTTTTCAGGTACTATCGTACTTCCGGAGTTATTCTAGGTGGCAATAGTTAGTGACTAACCCTGTATATTTCTTGGCATTAGACAGTGCAGGAAGAACGCAAGTAGATTGCTAATCAGAGGGTCCTGTGGCATCGCCCTTCTTAGGTAGTAGCTTAACTAGTCCCTGTTTCCAGCCCTCAGGGAAAACATACTGCTGACTAATATTCACACTTCATTGGTGGAGTATTTTCAGGTTTTGTTGGTAGCGGTAGAGCCACTTCAGCCTACCAGATTCAGGACAGACCTGAAAATATGTGGTATACTAGTTATTACATACGGTTTTATTATTGTAGCTAGACATAAATGTATAGATAGCGTGAACTTTCCGTTACTGTTATTTTCCTGCGCCAACCCTAGTCGCTTGGTTTCAGTGAACGCTGTGGGGAGCATGAGAGAATGTATTGTACAGATACACGTCGAGTTTGCTTTTGGACTGGCAGATAAAACCAGGACGTTCTTCCATAATAGTGATGTACGCATTTAAAAGTTGCTCTAAGTCGGCTCGGCGTGGATTTTGGAGACAAGTGGATTGCTGGACTTTCCACGGATGACACTGGGTAGATCAGCGCTCAGATTTTCTTCGTATGGTAGCTCTACATCGCTCGTCACTCCGACGACTCATAACTTCGCTCCTGCTAAAACTTTCTTCTTCTTATTACAGCAGTGATTAAAGCAACAGTGATATCGTGACTACCAGTCTCAAGTGCAGCTTGCTGGCTGAAATCATAGCTGCCCCTCGTTCCTAAGGTCAATGTCCATGATAGCGCAGAACGAGTACAATACATTCAATTCCCCAAATTTAATGTGTAGCAAAACCTGTTTTTTATGGGTTTAGACTTGGAGTCACTTACTATCATAATCTTGCAACCGTTTACAGGAAATGTTGGAACATCTTTTAGTGCGCTAATGCGGTTGTAGAGAGCGGCGGATATTACACATAATCGTGCCCTCATGTCTGAAACTGCTGTTACTGGTAATCCGTGGACCGTAGTTTTGTCGTGGATTGCACACTTCATTCAGTATCTTGGGCGCATTCAACAGGCTCTTTGCACAGTTCATGTCGTAGATCCACTACATCACTGTTCCTTCTGAGGCGTATATCTTGGTGCATGTTCCAGTGTCCTCTAGGAGCGGATTAATGAGGCTGCTTCCGGTCTTGATTAGTCTGACGTCCTATCGATGTGTAACTTGACGATGCTCACGCCTTTTTTGCACCTTCAAGACCGGGGCTTATGTCGATAGTTTTGTCGATTATTATTCTGTTGACGGTTCGAATAACTGTGTTTTGAATCACGATCGCCTCTGTCATTGCGACTGCGGTTGTTATCGATTGTCAGGCCTCTCGAAATGAGGACTATGAGCGTGTACGATTGTTTGAAACGCGCCGCTCGCCACGGCGGCGTCGACTCTGGATGCGCCCCTCATTCCTATTGGTTTGGTCTTGCGACCATGCTTTTCTGTTTTGGTTCGAAGAACGTTAGCTTTCGATAACTCTCACGTCTTCGTTTATGAAGTCGACAATATCAATCACTGACAAAAGTACGTCTACATCTCAATCTAGCATGTTAATTAGCTCCCGTCATATTTGTATGGGCAGCTTTTCTTTTAAAATGCCCAGTGCATCATGGTTCGTGATGGCTTCATCCCAGTACTTCGATCTGTTTATGTTTTTTTTCAGAGTAGTACAGGTATCTGCAGCTTTGGTTACCTTAAGGGTAGCGCCCTCTGTGTAAAACTGCTGACAAATTTGTTTTTTTGAAGCTGGTTCCTCGATCGAAGAAAAATTCCTGAAGGGAACGAACGAACGCCACAGCATGTATACTTTTCTCATCAGTTGTGAAAGGGTTGAAACTGAAGGTAGTGATCATATTTTCCTCCATTATCGCAGTGGCGATCAATGACGATGTTGTCCTCGACGGCAAGTGTTCATCAGATGGAAGAGTTTCCTCAGGTGTGCCCCAGGGAAGGTGATAGCACCGCTGTCATTCTCTATATACGTAAATGATTTGACGGACAGGGTGGGCAACAATCTAGAGTTGTTTACTGATGATGTCGTGGTGTACGGTAAGTTGTCGAAGATGAGTGACTGTAGGAGGATACAAGGTGACTTAAGACAAAATTCCTAGTTGGTGTGATAAATGGCAGGTAGCTATAGATGTAGAAAATGTAAGTTAATTTTACATAATCATTATTTTACATAATCATCTCTGTTGTTCATTACTTCCCACACTGTCTCTTCCTACATATTCCCATTTTCCAGTATTCCATATAGACTGTAGTTTCAATGGTTAAGGCTTTTGTTTTAACTGGTACTTGTATTACTATCCTTGTTTAACACCCATTATAGTTGTCTCATCAAATATTGTTCATATTTTACTTTGTTCATTTATTTAATGCAAACTGTTACACACCACTGTTTTGATTATAATGTTAATGTTAATGTTGTGTCGGTAGCTGGGCCGACACCGTGAAGTTGATGGCTGAAAATGAATGCTAGACTAACGCTGTAGCCGATAGGGCACGCAAGGCTAAAGCAGACGGGCGTGAAGTCTGGAACATGAGAACTTATAAATGAATAAGAAGAAAAGTATGTAGATGCTTATTACTTATCTTTTAATTGTTCTTTGGAATACATCTCTCTTGAATACTCGTAAGCTATAGGCACTGATACAACTGGCGCCTTGCTAGTTAGTAGCCATTAACTTAGCTGATGGCTATTCTGTCTCTCGGCTAATGAGAGAAAGGCTTCGTACAACTGGGCGGTAGCTAGGTTCTCGTACAACTGGGCGGTAGCTAGGTTCTCGTACAACTGGGCGATAGCTAGGTTCGCGTACAACTGGGCGATAGCTAGGTTCGCGTACAACTGGGCGGTAGCTAGGTCCTCGTACAACTGGGGCGAGTGCTCTCTCGTATCACGAGACCTGCCTTGGTGGTGGCGCTAGGTCTGCGATTACACAGTGGCGACACGCGGGTCCGACATGTACTAAATGGACCGCGGCCGATTTAAGCTACCACCTAGCAAGTGTGGTGTCTGGCGGTGACACCACATTCCTCCCCCGCAAATCGGCGAACGGTCGTGTGATAAGGCTTCCGCCCGCCGTGGGGAGGACCACATGTTGACGTATGCGATGAGGTGGGGAGCCTAACAACAGGCGAGGCCGTGCCACCCGCACCCGGCCATCCGGTCCGAGGGGAGCTAGGAAACGCCTGAAAAACTAGTCCAGGGTGCACGTCAACATGCGGTGTATGCGCCCGTAAAGAGACAGGAGGTACCGAAGGGTCGACCTCCATTGCGTCGGGGTAGCCGACGCGCGATGACGTCATGTGGTCCGGAGCGGGCGGGAGTTCCATGGCGGAGGACAGCTGGTCACGGGAAGCGATCGGCGGCGCGTGACCCTGGGAGGCGCTTGGCGGCCGCAACGAAGCGTCGAATGCGGGCGGCGCCGGCGGGAG
Organism: Schistocerca piceifrons; assembly: GCF_021461385.2. NCBI lineage: Eukaryota > Metazoa > Arthropoda > Insecta > Orthoptera > Acrididae > Schistocerca > Schistocerca piceifrons. Next base: position 176,017,567 of record NC_060144.1, read on the forward strand.
AACAAGCGGCGGCGGCGGCGGCGGCGGCGGCGGCGGCGGCTGCTGCTGCGGCGGCGGCGGCGGCGCGTCGCCATGGGGCAAAATGGAAGGCATCGTCGGTAACACCTGGGGATGAGGCGAGCCAGTAGATGGGTCCCCAGGGCGCTGACCGGACGGCACCGTCGCTGAAAGCAGACGGGGAGCGGCAGAACCCGAGCGACGACAGAGGCGCAGCTGATTGAGATGCCGACGCACCTCACCAGAGGCCCCCAAAACCAAATACATCGCGCGGCCGAGGCAGCTAAGAATGCGCCCTGCGAGCCAACGCCGTGAACCTCGATAGTTGCGATAAAATACAACGTCGCCTGGAGCAAAAGCAGGAGTCTGCCGCTGCACAGGAACCTGATGCGGCGGATGCAGCAAAGACATCAAGGTGCGATGAGGACGACCGTGGAGCAACTCAGCCGGCGAGCGACCATCTCGGGGCTGAGAGCGATACGAAGACAAAAAGAGCAACAATGCGTCCTCCCGAGAATGCGACTCTTTCAATTTCAACATCTGTGACTTGAAAGTCCGGACCAATCGTTCAGCGGCACCGTTGGACTGAGGCGAAAACGGCGCGGATGTCAGATGTTGAATACCATTGGCCTGGCAGAAAGACTGAAATTCTGCGGACATGAATTGTGGGCCATTGTCGGAAACAATAGTCTGCGGAAGACCTTCAATGCAAAAGATAGCAGACAACGCTTGGATGGTGGCGGAGGACGTCGTGGAAGACATCCGGACAACAAAAGGAAAATTACTGAAGGCGTCGACCAGAACCAACCATCGAGCATTCCAGAATGGACCAGCAAAATCAATGTGCAAGCGTTGCCAAGGGGAAGTGGCTTTTGGCCATGCAAAGACTTTCCGCGGCGGTGCGGACTGTTGTTCGGCACACGCCGGGCACGAAGAACACATATTCGTAATCGCAGCATCGATTCCGAACCAAGTACAGTGCTGACGAGCAAGTTGTTTCGTTCGCACTATACCCCAATGTCCTTGGTGAAGAAGCCGTAAAACAGAGGACTGTAACGAACGTGGGACCACGACTCTGGACTGATCATTATCAGAACGCAACAACAAAACACCACGTCGAACAAAAAGTCTCTCCTTGTGAGCAAAAAATCGGCGAACCAACGGATCCTCGATCCGAGACTTTGACAAAGGCCATTGCGTAGCAACAAAACGTAAAACAGTAGCAAGGACAGGGTCAGCAGCTGTGGCTGTAGCGACACGAGGAAAATCAATCGGAAACGATTCGACCACTTCATCGGTTTCCGAATCAATGAACATGCAAGCAAGTTCGGAAGAATCGAATGCTTTATCCTCAGCAACAGGCAAACGGGACAACGCATCGGCGTTTCCGTGCTTAGCAGTGGACCGATACAAGATATCGTAGCGGTACTGCGAGAGGAAAATAGACCAGCGAATGAATTTCTGCGCTGTACGTGGAGGTACAGGCTTGTTCGGATGAAAAAGCGATGTCAAAGGTTTGTGGTCTGTGATGATGGTAAAGTGACGACCATACAAGAAATCATGGAACTTAGTAACACCAAACACGAGAGCCAAAGCTTCTTTCTCTATTTGTGAATAATTTCTTTGCGCAGACGAGAGCAATTTGGACGCAAAGGCAATAGGGCGATCATGGGAGCCAACTTTGTGCGCAAGCACAGCACCGATCCCGAAATCCGATGCATCTACCATCAACAAAAGGGGTTTCTGGGGATCGAATGGCGTAAGGCAAGTATTACAAAGCAACGCCGATTTCAACTGGCGAAAGGCGCGTTCACATTCCGTCGTCCAGACGAACGGAACACCTTTACGGCGTAAGCGATGAAGCGGAGCTGAAATGGAAGAGGCATTGCGCACATATTTATGGTAATAATTAATTTTACCCAACACACTCTGTAGCTGTTTCACATTTTGAGGGGAAGGCAATTCTTGTATGGCACGGAGGTGCTCTGGACTCGGATGTATGCCTTGGGCATTAATGACATGTCCCAGGTATGGTAAGTCACGAGCAAAAAACACACATTTGTCCTTCCTCAAGCGAAGACCATTTTGCCGCAAGACCTGAAATAATGATCGTAAATTCGCAAGATGATCTTCTTCTGTCTGTCCGGAGATCACTATATCGTCCAGATAGTTTGCTGCAGTAGGGACCGACGCACAAATAGTTTGTAAATATTGCTGAAACAAGGCAGGGGCGGATGCACACCCGAATGGCAGTCTTTTGAAGCGGTACAATCCAAGATGCGTGTTAACCACCAATACGCGCTGGGATGCGTCGTCCACCGGTATTTGCAAGTACGCATCGGCTAGGTCCAACTTTGAAAAATATTTTCCCGGGCACAGTTTAGCAAAAAGATCTTCCGGGCGGGGCAAAGGAAAAGTAGCAGTCACTAGCTGTGGATTCACTGTGGCCTTGAAGTCCACGCAAAGTCTCAATTTTCCGGAAGGTTTTGGCAAAATTACTAAGGGTGAGGCCCAGAGAGAAGCTTGCACACGTTCAATTACACCCTGTGATTCGAGATCGTGTAACGTTCTTGCGACCTCATCACGCAATGCGTGTGGAACATTGCGCGCCCTGAAAAATTTCGGTTGCGCGTTTACCTTCAGTTCTAAATGTGCTTCATAGTTTTTAGCGCAACCTAAGCCCGGTGCAAAAATGTCTGCAAATTCGTCACACAGCCGAGAAACACTGTCTGTAGGCACAGTCTGATTCACTGATAGGACCTGATTTACAATAGACATGTTAAACAACTTAAATAAATCGAGACCAAACAAGTTCACTGCAGAAGAAGAACGAAGAACGTAAAATGACACAAGTTTTGTTTGTCCCTTGTATGTTGCAAGAAGGCTGCACTGTCCTAACACAGGAATTTTCTGTCCGGAATATGTAGTTAGCTTAACATTTGCGGAACGCAACGGAGGTTTGCCCAGTTGTTTGTACGTGTCGTGATTGAGCAATGAAACTGCAGCTCCGGTATCGAGCTGGAATGGTATCACTTGGCCGTCAAAGTCTAAGTCCACAAAAAGTTTATTGTCCTGCTGACGAGAAGAGCGACTGTTTTGTGCAATTGGAACAGACACTGGTACAGAATCACTTGCTAATTGACGTGATTTCCGGCGACGTCGACGCACAGATTTTGTGGGACTAACACAGCTACAGTTAGAGAAAGTGTCACTGGACGAAGTGGAATTAACGACATGAATGTCCATAGGCGAAGGTCCACGAGCCTGAGTGTCCTGGGTTCGATTCCGGCGCGAAGCAAAGGGCCTGGAATGATTGTGATTGTCTGATCTGAGCTTTTTCTGGCAAACACTTTGAACATGTCCTTTCTTATTGCAGAAAAAGCAAATAGCTTGGCGCGACGGGCAATGTTCACGCGAATGTCTAGTAGCACACCGCGGGCATGATTTCACTGCATTTGTGTGCTGGCGCGGCACACCTGGCTTAGCACGCGGCGGTCGCTGTGTCGACGTGCGCAAGGCCCGGTTACCGGGCCGCGCAGCGCGTCCAGCGGGCCGGTTAATGTTACACACGGCTGGCGAAGTTTCAAAAGATTCCTGAGCACAGTCAAGTGTGTCCTGTCTATCCAATATGTCTATCACTTGTTGAAGGGAGGGATTAACTAGTTTCAAAATTTGCTCCCGTATGCGAACATCAGAAACGTTCTGTGCAATTGCATCACGCACCATTGTATCTGAATAAGAAAGACCACAGTCACATTCAAAGGCACAGTCCCTAGTAAGTCCTTGCAATGTTGCTACCCACTCCCTATTAGTTTGACCGGCCGTACGTTTTGTACGAAAGAACGTATACCGTTTTGCAACCACATTAACTGTTTCTTTGAAATAGGCATCTAATGCAGACAAAATTTCCTCGTAGGACAGAGTTGCTACGTCGCGTCGGGGAAACAATTTCACTATCACACGGTATTTGGACACACCGACACAAGAAAGCAAAAACGGCTGCCGCTCATTACCTTGAATTCTGTAGGCAGCGAGGTGGAAGGCAAACTGGCGGGACCACTCTTGCCAGGTCTCTTGGTTCGGGTCGTAGTGCCTAAAAGGCGATGCAACGGCAGGTTGTGGCTGCGGTAGCGGTGAAGCGGCTGCGGCCGCATCGGTGTGCAGCGCACGTTGACCCTGGACGAGCTGTCCAAGGGCATCCAGTAACGCCTGCGTCTGCTGATTCTGCAAGCGATAAAATTCGGACAGTACATCTGGAGAATGTGGCGAAGCCATGACACAATTAAATGTAAGCAATCAGAAAAAGTTCACTTTTCCCTCGTCGCCAATAAATGTTGTGTCGGTAGCTGGGCTGACACCGTGAAGTTGATGGCTGAAAATGAATGCTAGACTAACGCTGTAGCCGATAGGGCACGCAAGGCTAAAGCAGACGGGCGTGAAGTCTGGAACATGAGAACTTATAAATGAATAAGAAGAAAAGTATGTAGATGCTTATTACTTATCTTTTAATTGTTCTTTGGAATACATCTCTCTTGAATACTCGTAAGCTATAGGCACTGATACAACTGGCGCCTTGCTAGTTAGTAGCCATTAACTTAGCTGATGGCTATTCTGTCTCTCGGCTAATGAGAGAAAGGCTTCGTACAACTGGGCGGTAGCTAGGTTCTCGTACAACTGGGCGGTAGCTAGGTTCTCGTACAACTGGGCGATAGCTAGGTTCGCGTACAACTGGGCGATAGCTAGGTTCGCGTACAACTGGGCGGTAGCTAGGTCCTCGTACAACTGGGGCGAGTGCTCTCTCGTATCACGAGACCTGCCTTGGTGGTGGCGCTAGGTCTGCGATTACACAGTGGCGACACGCGGGTCCGACATGTACTAAATGGACCGCGGCCGATTTAAGCTACCACCTAGCAAGTGTGGTGTCTGGCGGTGACACCACATTCCTCCCCCGCAAATCGGCGAACGGTCGTGTGATAAGGCTTCCGCCCGCCGTGGGGAGGACCACATGTTGACGTATGCGATGAGGTGGGGAGCCTAACAACAGGCGAGGCCGTGCCACCCGCACCCGGCCATCCGGTCCGAGGGGAGCTAGGAAACGCCTGAAAAACTAGTCCAGGGTGCACGTCAACATGCGGTGTATGCGCCCGTAAAGAGACAGGAGGTACCGAAGGGTCGACCTCCATTGCGTCGGGGTAGCCGACGCGCGATGACGTCATGTGGTCCGGAGCGGGCGGGAGTTCCATGGCGGAGGACAGCTGGTCACGGGAAGCGATCGGCGGCGCGTGACCCTGGGAGGCGCTTGGCGGCCGCAACGAAGCGTCGAATGCGGGCGGCGCCGGCGGGAGAACAAGCGGCGGCGGCGGCGGCGGCGGCGGCGGCGGCGGCTGCTGCTGCGGCGGCGGCGGCGGCGCGTCGCCATGGGGCAAAATGGAAGGCATCGTCGGTAACACCTGGGGATGAGGCGAGCCAGTAGATGGGTCCCCAGGGCGCTGACCGGACGGCACCGTCGCTGAAAGCAGACGGGGAGCGGCAGAACCCGAGCGACGACAGAGGCGCAGCTGATTGAGATGCCGACGCACCTCACCAGAGGCCCCCAAAACCAAATACATCGCGCGGCCGAGGCAGCTAAGAATGCGCCCTGCGAGCCAACGCCGTGAACCTCGATAGTTGCGATAAAATACAACGTCGCCTGGAGCAAAAGCAGGAGTCTGCCGCTGCACAGGAACCTGATGCGGCGGATGCAGCAAAGACATCAAGGTGCGATGAGGACGACCGTGGAGCAACTCAGCCGGCGAGCGACCATCTCGGGGCTGAGAGCGATACGAAGACAAAAAGAGCAACAATGCGTCCTCCCGAGAATGCGACTCTTTCAATTTCAACATCTGTGACTTGAAAGTCCGGACCAATCGTTCAGCGGCACCGTTGGACTGAGGCGAAAACGGCGCGGATGTCAGATGTTGAATACCATTGGCCTGGCAGAAAGACTGAAATTCTGCGGACATGAATTGTGGGCCATTGTCGGAAACAATAGTCTGCGGAAGACCTTCAATGCAAAAGATAGCAGACAACGCTTGGATGGTGGCGGAGGACGTCGTGGAAGACATCCGGACAACAAAAGGAAAATTACTGAAGGCGTCGACCAGAACCAACCATCGAGCATTCCAGAATGGACCAGCAAAATCAATGCGCAAGCGTTGCCAAGGGGAAGTGGCTTTTGGCCATGCAAAGACTTTCCGCGGCGGTGCGGACTGTTGTTCGGCACACGCCGGGCACGAAGAACACATATTCGTAATCGCAGCATCGATTCCGAACCAAGTACAGTGCTGACGAGCAAGTTGTTTCGTTCGCACTATACCCCAATGTCCTTGGTGAAGAAGCCGTAAAACAGAGGACTGTAACGAACGTGGGACCACGACTCTGGACTGATCATTATCAGAACGCAACAACAAAACACCACGTCGAACAAAAAGTCTCTCCTTGTGAGCAAAAAATCGGCGAACCAACGGATCCTCGATCCGAGACTTTGACAAAGGCCATTGCGTAGCAACAAAACGTAAAACAGTAGCAAGGACAGGGTCAGCAGCTGTGGCTGTAGCGACACGAGGAAAATCAATCGGAAACGATTCGACCACTTCATCGGTTTCCGAATCAATGAACATGCAAGCAAGTTCGGAAGAATCGAATGCTTTATCCTCAGCAACAGGCAAACGGGACAACGCATCGGCGTTTCCGTGCTTAGCAGTGGACCGATACAAGATATCGTAGCGGTACTGCGAGAGGAAAATAGACCAGCGAATGAATTTCTGCGCTGTACGTGGAGGTACAGGCTTGTTCGGATGAAAAAGCGATGTCAAAGGTTTGTGGTCTGTGATGATGGTAAAGTGACGACCATACAAGAAATCATGGAACTTAGTAACACCAAACACGAGAGCCAAAGCTTCTTTCTCTATTTGTGAATAATTTCTTTGCGCAGACGAGAGCAATTTGGACGCAAAGGCAATAGGGCGATCATGGGAGCCAACTTTGTGCGCAAGCACAGCACCGATCCCGAAATCCGATGCATCTACCATCAACAAAAGGGGTTTCTGGGGATCGAATGGCGTAAGGCAAGTATTACAAAGCAACGCCGATTTCAACTGGCGAAAGGCGCGTTCACATTCCGTCGTCCAGACGAACGGAACACCTTTACGGCGTAAGCGATGAAGCGGAGCTGAAATGGAAGAGGCATTGCGCACATATTTATGGTAATAATTAATTTTACCCAACACACTCTGTAGCTGTTTCACATTTTGAGGGGAAGGCAATTCTTGTATGGCACGGAGGTGCTCTGGACTCGGATGTATGCCTTGGGCATTAATGACATGTCCCAGGTATGGTAAGTCACGAGCAAAAAACACACATTTGTCCTTCCTCAAGCGAAGACCATTTTGCCGCAAGACCTGAAATAATGATCGTAAATTCGCAAGATGATCTTCTTCTGTCTGTCCGGAGATCACTATATCGTCCAGATAGTTTGCTGCAGTAGGGACCGACGCACAAATAGTTTGTAAATATTGCTGAAACAAGGCAGGGGCGGATGCACACCCGAATGGCAGTCTTTTGAAGCGGTACAATCCAAGATGCGTGTTAACCACCAATACGCGCTGGGATGCGTCGTCCACCGGTATTTGCAAGTACGCATCGGCTAGGTCCAACTTTGAAAAATATTTTCCCGGGCACAGTTTAGCAAAAAGATCTTCCGGGCGGGGCAAAGGAAAAGTAGCAGTCACTAGCTGTGGATTCACTGTGGCCTTGAAGTCCACGCAAAGTCTCAATTTTCCGGAAGGTTTTGGCAAAATTACTAAGGGTGAGGCCCAGAGAGAAGCTTGCACACGTTCAATTACACCCTGTGATTCGAGATCGTGTAACGTTCTTGCGACCTCATCACGCAATGCGTGTGGAACATTGCGCGCCCTGAAAAATTTCGGTTGCGCGTTTACCTTCAGTTCTAAATGTGCTTCATAGTTTTTAGCGCAACCTAAGCCCGGTGCAAAAATGTCTGCAAATTCGTCACACAGCCGAGAAACACTGTCTGTAGGCACAGTCTGATTCACTGATAGGACCTGATTTACAATAGACATGTTAAACAACTTAAATAAATCGAGACCAAACAAGTTCACTGCAGAAGAAGAACGAAGAACGTAAAATGACACAAGTTTTGTTTGTCCCTTGTATGTTGCAAGAAGGCTGCACTGTCCTAACACAGGAATTTTCTGTCCGGAATATGTAGTTAGCTTAACATTTGCGGAACGCAACGGAGGTTTGCCCAGTTGTTTGTACGTGTCGTGACTGAGCAATGAAACTGCAGCTCCGGTATCGAGCTGGAATGGTATCACTTGGCCGTCAAAGTCTAAGTCCACAAAAAGTTTATTGTCCTGCTGACGAGAAGAGCGACTGTTTTGTGCAATTGGAACAGACACTGGTACAGAATCACTTGCTAATTGACGTGATTTCCGGCGACGTCGACGCACAGATTTTGTGGGACTAACACAGTTACAGTTAGAGAAAGTGTCACTGGACGAAGTGGAATTAACGACATGAATGTCCATAGGCGAAGGTCCACGAGCCTGAGTGTCCTGGGTTCGATTCCGGCGCGAAGCAAAGGGCCTGGAATGATTGTGATTGTCTGATCTGAGCTTTTTCTGGCAAACACTTTGAACATGTCCTTTCTTATTGCAGAAAAAGCAAATAGCTTGGCGCGACGGGCAATGTTCACGCGAATGTCTAGTAGCACACCGCGGGCATGATTTCACTGCATTTGTGTGCTGGCGCGGCACACCTGGCTTAGCACGCGGCGGTCGCTGTGTCGACGTGCGCAAGGCCCGGTTACCGGGCCGCGCAGCGCGTCCAGCGGGCCGGTTAATGTTACACACGGCTGGCGAAGTTTCAAAAGATTCCTGAGCACAGTCAAGTGTGTCCTGTCTATCCAATATGTCTATCACTTGTTGAAGGGAGGGATTAACTAGTTTCAAAATTTGCTCCCGTATGCGAACATCAGAAACGTTCTGTGCAATTGCATCACGCACCATTGTATCTGAATAAGAAAGACCACAGTCACATTCAAAGGCACAGTCCCTAGTAAGTCCTTGCAATGTTGCTACCCACTCCCTATTAGTTTGACCGGCCGTACGTTTTGTACGAAAGAACGTATACCGTTTTGCAACCACATTAACTGTTTCTTTGAAATAGGCATCTAATGCAGACAAAATTTCCTCGTAGGACAGAGTTGCTACGTCGCGTCGGGGAAACAATTTCACTATCACACGGTATTTGGACACACCGACACAAGAAAGCAAAAACGGCTGCCGCTCATTACCTTGAATTCTGTAGGCAGCGAGGTGGAAGGCAAACTGGCGGGACCACTCTTGCCAGGTCTCTTGGTTCGGGTCGTAGTGCCTAAAAGGCGGTGCAACGGCAGGTTGTGGCTGCGGTAGCGGTGAAGCGGCTGCGGCCGCATCGGTGTGCAGCGCACGTTGACCCTGGACGAGCTGTCCAAGGGCATCCAGTAACGCCTGCGTCTGCTGATTCTGCAAGCGATAAAATTCGGACAGTACATCTGGAGAATGTGGCGAAGCCATGACACAATTAAATGTAAGCAATCAGAAAAAGTTCACTTTTCCCTCGTCGCCAATAAATGTTGTGTCGGTAGCTGGGCCGACACCGTGAAGTTGATGGCTGAAAATGAATGCTAGACTAACGCTGTAGCCGATAGGGCACGCAAGGCTAAAGCAGACGGGCGTGAAGTCTGGAACATGAGAACTTATAAATGAATAAGAAGAAAAGTATGTAGATGCTTATTACTTATCTTTTAATTGTTCTTTGGAATACATCTCTCTTGAATACTCGTAAGCTATAGGCACTGATACAACTGGCGCCTTGCTAGTTAGTAGCCATTAACTTAGCTGATGGCTATTCTGTCTCTCGGCTAATGAGAGAAAGGCTTCGTACAACTGGGCGGTAGCTAGGTTCTCGTACAACTGGGCGGTAGCTAGGTTCTCGTACAACTGGGCGATAGCTAGGTTCGCGTACAACTGGGCGATAGCTAGGTTCGCGTACAACTGGGCGGTAGCTAGGTCCTCGTACAACTGGGGCGAGTGCTCTCTCGTATCACGAGACCTGCCTTGGTGGTGGCGCTAGGTCTGCGATTACACAGTGGCGACACGCGGGTCCGACATGTACTAAATGGACCGCGGCCGATTTAAGCTACCACCTAGCAAGTGTGGTGTCTGGCGGTGACACCACAGTTAAAATGCAGTACCACCACACTCTCATAGATTACATTCACTGTAGGTTCCCGCAAAAGCCTCCATTTTCCTGCATTTATTTATTTCTGTTTATCTTATTGATATTGCTTAAGTTCCTTATGTATTCTGTAGTTACATTGATATTTGTCTCTTCTTTTAATTGGTTTGTGTATCACTCTCCATGTTTCATACCTCCTGATGTAGCCTTGTCTAGTACTAATTTTATTTTAATAGTTTTGTTTATTAACAGAAATTGTTATGTAGGTATGCTGTTCCTATTTTGTGTTAAAGGTTTTCCTGTCTACTCCACTGTTATTTATGTACTGTTCAATTTTTACTTTTTCATTGCATTACCACCACACTGTCAAAGATGTTACTTACTGTATGTTTCTACTTCAGTCTAGACGTGTTACTTCTCTTACAATGTATTTTGCAAACATTGTAACTTCTTTGGTGATAATATTCAGTAAATGTCTGAAGATGGCCTTGTAAACCGTAAACCGGTTAATAAAAAAGTAATATTGTAGAACAAAACCAAACTGGTGCTTTTCATTTATGATAATGTTGTTCTACCAAGAAACGACGGAAGATTCTGTTAACATGATAAAATGTGCCACAACAGCACAATGATCCGTCTTTTATAGTAGATTACTGAGACAAAAAGGTAAAGTCAACACAACACATTTGGTTTAACAAACAGTGTTTGCAACGCAAAATTACGCCAAAATACGTCTCCATAAAGTCAAGAGGAACATCCGCCGCTGCAAATAAAGCCGTTGACGTCGCAAGATACACGTGGATAAAGGAAGAAATGAAGAAATGGTATCGTGTTTGTGACAACGTGTGTACTCATCTAAAAGTGGTACACGTGGCAATCACATCAATCGAGAAGTTCGTCAAAATGTAAATGATCTTATTCATGACGTACTTTTGCGCCAGAACAAGAAATTATCTATGATTAGGAAGGTGAGTGTACATCTAGCCTCAACTGTAAGCAAAATTTTTCGCAACGCGTAATTAACTTATCGAACTTGGTTCTGTCTCCAAACGAACAAAAAGTGCTTGAGAAAGGTTTTCAATGTGCTCCTATCCAACATCCATGAGAAAGACAACTGGATGTTATGAAAGTAGATATTGAATATGATCTAACGAAAGACACCACTGCAAAATATATAGTTGCCAATGCAATAAAGAATGAAACCCAATACGAACGTAACATCCCACGGTTATTGACTTTCACACCCTCAAGTATTTAAAGCAGAAATTACAACACCAAGGTATCATTGCCACAAAATGTGATAAAGACAACAGTATTATGCTTTTGAACAAATATGATTATGTGGATAAAGTTAATGGGTTCCTGAATACCACAGGCTTCCAAGTCCTTCCTAAAGACCCTACTAAATTGTTCAAAGAGGATGTTAAATATGCAATCAATTCATGCAAAAGCATATTCTCTGAGTTTGGTGTCAGTTAATGGGGATGTGTTGGAGACACCCGTAATGTTCGGATACAGCTTTAGTAGTGTCCCACTTGACACAGTCACATCGATTAAATATCTGGACGTAACGTTGCAGAGCGATATGAAATGCAATGAGCATGTGAGGATAGTGGTAGGAAAGGCGAACGGTCGACTTCGGTTTATTGGCAGAATTCTAGGGAACTTACTTCTTAAGTAATAGAACCCAATACGTTGTCCTCGATGGTGAGTGTTCATCGGAGGTGAGGGTATCATCTGGAGAGCCCCATGGAAGTGTGGTAGGTCCGCTGTTGTTTTCTATCTACATAAATGATCTTTTGGATAGGGTGGATAGCAATGTACGGCTGTTTATCTGATGATGCTGTGGTGTTCGGGAAGGTGTCGTCGTTGAGTGACTGTAGGAGGATACAAGATGACTTGGACATGATTTGTGATTGGTGTAAAGAATGGCAGCTAACTCTAAATATATATAAATGTAAATTAATGCAGATGAATAGGAAAAAGAATCCTGTAACGTTTGAATACTCCATTCGTAGCGTAGCGCTTGACACAGTCACGTCGATTAAATATTTGGGCGTAACATTGCAGAGCGATATGAAGTGGGACAAGCATGTAATGGCAGTTGTGGGGAAGGCGGATAGTCGTCTTCGGTTCATTGGTAGAATTTTGGGAAGATGTGGTTCATCTGTGAAGGAGACTGCTAATAAAACACTAATACTACCTATTCTTGAGTACTGATCGAGCGTTTGGGATCCCTATCAGGTCGTATTGAGGGAGGACATAGAAGCAATTCAGAGGCGGGCTGCTAGATTTGTTACGGGTAGGTTTGATCATCACGCGAGTGTTACGGAAATGCTTCAGGAACTCGGGTGGGAGTCTCTAGCGGAAAGGAGGCGCTCTTTTCGTGAATCGCTACTGAGGAAATTTAGAGAACCAGCATTTGAGGCTGACTGCAGTACAATTTTACTGCCGCCAACTTACATTTCGCAGAAAGATCACAAAGATAAGTTAAGAGAGATTAGGGCTCGTGCAGAGGCATATAGGCAGTCATTTTTCCCTCGTTCTGTTTGGGAGTGGAACAGGGAGAGAAGATGCTAGTTGTGGTACGAGGTACCCTCCGCCACGCACCGTATGGTGGATTGCGAAGTATGTATGTAGATGTAGAAGTGTGGTTCATCTGTAAAGGATATCACGTATAGGACGCTAGTGCGACCTATTCTTCAGTACTGCTCGAGTGTTTGAGATCCGTACCATGTCGGGAAGATATCGAAGCAATTCAGGCGCAGGCTGCTACGTTTGTTACTGGTAGCTTCGAACGACACCCATATATTACGGAGATGCTTCGGGAACTCAAATTGGAATCCGTGGAGGGAAGGCGACGTTCTTTTCGAGGAACAGTATTGAGAAAATTTAGAGAATCGGCATATGAAGCTGACTGCGGAACGGTTCTGTTGCCTCCAACATACATAGCGCGAAAGGAGCACGAAGACGAGATTCGAGAAATTAGGGCTCATACTTAGGTGTATGGACAGTCATTTTTCCCTCGTTCTGTTTGCAAGTGGAACAGGAAAGAAAATGATTAGTAATGGTACGGGGTACCCTCCGCCACGCGCCGTAAGATGGATTGCGGACTTCGATATACACTACTGGCCATAAAAATGCTACACCAAGAAGAAATGCAGATGATAAACGGGTATTCATTGGACAAATATATTATACTAGAACTGACATGTGATTACATTTTCACGCAGTTTGGGTTCATAGATCCTGAGAAATCAGTACCCAGAACAACCACCTCTGGCCGTAATAACGGCCTTGATACGCCTGAGCATTGAGTCAAACAGATCTTGGGTGGCGTGTATAGGTACAGCTGCCCATGCAGCTTCAACAGGATACCACAGTTCATCAAGAGTAGTGACTAGCATATTGTGACGAGCCAGTTGCTCAGCCACCATTGACCAGACGTTATCAATTGGTGAGAGATCTGGAGAATGTGCTGGCCAGGGCAGCACTCGAAGATTTACTGTATCCACAAAGGCCCGTACAGGACCTGCAATATGCGATCGTGCATTATCCTGCTGAAACGTAGGGTTTCGCAGGGATCGAATGAAGGGTAGAGGGACGGGTCGTAACACATATCAAATGTAACGTCCACTGTTCAGACTGCCGTCAATGCGAACAAGAGGTGACCGAGACGTGTAACCAATTGCACCCCATACCATCACGCCGGGTGATACGCCAGTATGGCGATGACGAATACACGCTTCCAATGTGCGTTCACCGCGATGTCACCAAACACGGATGCGACCATCATGATGCTGTAAACAGAACCTGGATTCATCCGAAAAAATGACGTTTTGCCATTCCTGCACACAGGTTCGTCGTTGAGTACACCATCGCAGGCGCTCCTGTCTGTGATGCAGCGTCAAGGGTAACCGCAGCTATGGTCTCCGAGCTGATAGTCCATGCTGTTGCAAACGTCGTCGAACTGTTCGTGCAGATGGTTGTTGTGTTACAAACGTCCCCATCTGTTGACTCAGGGATCGAGACGTGGCTGCACGGTCCGTTACAGCCATGCGGATAAGATGCCTGTCATCTCGACTGCTAGTGATACGAGGCCGTTGGGATCCAGCACGGCGTTCCGTATTACCCTCCTGAACCTACCGATTCCATATTCTGCTAAGAGTCATTGGATCTCGACCAACGCGAGCAACAATGTCGCGATACGATAAACCGCAATCCCGATAGGCTACAATCCGACCTTTATCGAAGTCGGAAACGTGATGGTACGCATTTCTCCTCCTTATACGAGGCATCACAACAACGTTCCAACAGGCAACGCCGGTCAACTGCTGTTTGTGTATGAGAAATCAGTTGGAAACTTTCCTCATGTCAGCACGTTATAGGTGTCGCCAGGGCCGCCAACCTTGTGTGAATGCTCTGAAACGCTAATCATTCGCATATCACAGTATCTTCTTCCTGTCGGTTAAATTTCGCGTCTGTAGCACGTCATCTTCGTGGTGTAGCAATTTTAATGGCCAGTAGTGTAAATAGCTGCAGGATTCGTAGTGACTTGTCCTTGGGTCTGTCAACTAGGCTCAGCTTGCGGCACAAATCTGCCGTTTGGACAAGTCAAGTGCGTGTCAGAACTCTCAGGCGAGCTACTGTATCTGTTTCAATAATCTGGTTAATCCGACCTGGGTCTTGTTTTACGTTATCCCTCACTAACAATTCGTGCCACTCTTTTTTTTCCGAAGTGACGGAGTCCTTTGAAATTCTTTATTTCCTTATCAGTGCTCTTTACGTGAGTCTCGTGTTCTTTCTCTAAAGGGCTAACCTGGTTGGCCACTATCTCAGCAAAACATTCATCTGTTTCTCTCTCGCAATCTTGCAGAGCTGCCTTGCTGTTAGCTTGTTGTTTACTCTACCAAGAGTTGAATTTCTTAATGGCTACGGTGATCCGAGTATCTTTCCCGAGGAACCACCGAGTAAGTCCTCACCACACAGCAGTATGAAAGCGATCGAACTGCTCAGATATTATATTCTTCTGGTTCGCTGTTAAATTCTCTCTTTGCTTACCAAGACCTGATTTACCTTGCTCTTGCGCGCGGGTTGATTATTGCTGTGTGTGGCAGATTCTTCCTGCACACGTCAAATCTCTGGAATGTGATTTAATAATTCTGCTTTGGTTTTCTGTGTCGTTAGTGTTCTGTGTGGCCAAGGCCAAAGCTCGTAATTTCTTTAGCACCTCATCTATCTGGCTAATAGGGACTGCTACAGTACTTTCTTTTTTGACATCTTCCTTAGTGTAATTAATGTTTCCCAAAAAATTACGCCAATACTAATACAAGATCTAAAAAAGTGAATAACACAAAATTAGACCCCTCCCTGATACAGATGAAAATGAAAAATACATTCTTACGATAATCATAAGAAGCGTTTGCAAAAATCTTACATCGTATGGCTTTACTTGCGAAAAGTCACGTGTTTGTTTCGTAGAAGATGCATTTTAAGCGCTGCATTTGGATATAATTAAATAAACTAATCACTACAGTCGATTACCGTTTCGTTGTTTGTACGTTAAAGACTTCATTCATCAGTGGCTTAAAATCATCGAAAAATCTTTGGATTTGCAAAACAGTGAATGTACCAAGTCAGAATTATGCCCAGCGCAGTACAGAATAATGTAGGGGAGGGTAGTACCCACTGAAATGTGGTATGCAGTGAAATATTCCATTTCAGCTTTTTCTAGTAGTAATATTTTTTCTTCACGTTGACATCACTGTATGTTAAGGACATTGTTGGCTGTAATGGTGGAAAATTTGGTGAGCTGTATTCATCTTTATAAGTTACTGCACCTTTCTGATGATCACAAATTACAATTAACGTCTACTTCTAAGTTAAATATTCCCATAATACACACAGCTAAGAATACGTTGGTATTTTGTGATGTAGTATCCGCTTTTACCTATACGCTGACCAGTTTTAGGTATGGTAAATATTTAGATTATGAATTAATTGTTTTAGTCGATGGTATGCTTCGTACACAATGAAACACTTGTACAAAGTACACGGTGAAATAGTGTAGACTAATGGATGCCGAGACATTCAAGCCTATGCCAATGTATCAATTTGCACAATGTGGTGCTGAATGTTTTCTTGTGGCACTGACCGCAACAAATGCAACTTCTGGGTTCAGAAAAAATGGAATTTATCTACTTAATGTCAACGTCTTTGATGAGTCGAATTCTCTCATGTCAGCAGTTTCAACCCGCATTGTAAATTCTGATGGTATACCTAATCTAGTAGTGCTCCTCCAAACGCATTGGAAGATAACATGCAAAATGCTGACACAGCCAGGTGCAGTTTGTACAGTGATAAATAGCGATAACAGTCGAACCAGTGAATCGTATTCCACATCGAAGGAGTTTTATAAGGACACAGTCGGCTATACTGGACAGTTTCAACCACACCAGGCAGGTAACCATAGAGGAGCGAGGCTAACGACGCCCAACCAAGCAACATATTTCGGAAAACAACAACAAAAAAGAAAAAAAAACCTATACCACGTCAGTCGTCGCTCGTCCAAGAGAATAATACATCGGTTGCCAAGTATTATGAAAATCATGGTATCGTCTATGTTGGGAACCAGAGATGATAAACGCTCCCATCATAGCACAAAAAAGGTGAATGTGTCCCAGACAGTGTTAGGCATGTAAAAGATGGGAACTAGCTTTCCCACTTATCTGGTAGCTTTAACAACTTCTTGACATAGGAGTAATTGAGCTTCTTTTACAGGTTAACCCTACTTCCCCTGCGCAGTGACCTCTCTTAGCTGCAAGGTGTTGACACACCTGCATCTTACATTTTTAGCGTGATACCATGCCCAACACCCAGAAGATCCGCCAGCCATGGTAACCAACATACACTACTGGCCATTAAAATTGCTACACCACGAAGATGACGTGCTACAGACGCGAAATTTAACCGACAGGAAGAAGATGCTGTGATATGTAAATGATTAGCTTTTCAGAGCATTCACACAAGGTTGGCGCCGGTGGCGACACCTATAACGTGCTGACATGAGGAAAGTTTCCAACCGATTTCTCATACACAAACAGCAGTTGACCGGCGTTGCCTGTTGAACCGTTGTTGTGATGCCTCGTGTAAGGAGGAGAAATGCGTCGAACGTGTACCTCACCCCTCATGGTAATGTACATGTGCGTCAGTGAAAAAGACCAATAAAAAGGTGTTGGCATGTGGACGTAATGTGCTGTTCCAGTCTCTTCTGTACCTAAGGTCCATCACCGTTCCCTTTGGGTCCCTACGTAATTCGGTGCTCTCCGATACACACTATCGAACTACGGAGGAGTGGTACTCAAGCGTCAACTTTAGGTTACAATATCTCCGGATGTAATTAACATTTTACAATGCAACAAACGGCACTGATTACGTATTTGTTTATATGTTCAGATGTGCTAACAAAACTAACGGGGTTCCATTTAAAAAAACGTAGGTTTGTGTTAAAAAACATACTTCCGTGCATTTTTTTATGGTTTGTATTAGCCAATTACACAAGCCCCTCTCCTCACGTTCGGTCTGTGGAATCGATTCGTCAGTATTTGATGTGGTTTACGTAATATATCCAGCGGTAACGTTAGGTGACTCACGCTGTATATGTAGAACAATTACACGACATAATACTAACACTAGACGGAAAGGCCCTCTTGATTGTTCATGGGTATCCTTTTCAATGTTTTGATAAATTTGTTAAGACATATAAAAACCTTACTTAAAATATCAGATTGTGCAATTCCCATTATACAGTATATTCATTTTTATTTATGCCATACCCACTTTCAGAAGGATATTGTCCTTTGGGAACACAAATCTGGGATGAAATGACAATTAGTAACTTCCCGACTCCAAAAACCACATTTGAAGCCAGATGCAGTTCCACTGCCATTCTCAAACTGTCTCTCCTACTTCTCAAAAGAAGGGCCAGAGGAGAAAATGTTGGGGCTTGAGAATGTACCGCTAGCAACTCTATTACAGTATAGTACATCTACTCAAAAAGACTGCAATGAAACATATTCTATTTAGAAATATTTTCCATGTGTAATTGGTTCAGGTAAAGAAATTATTAATTTGGAATGTAATGTTTCCTGTCTACATACCTTTCAACATAAAGGCTTTCATTTTGCTTTGTGTCACTGTGTTTAACAGCTTTGAATGATATTTTCTAATTAAAGAAATTTACACTATTTCTTTTATTTTACCTTGCAGTTTTAAATAACAGGGTATAAATGGTTAAGATATAAATTACATTTATACATTGTGTAAGTACCATATAAAAATGAATATTTAGCTCCCAAATTTACTGAGAAAAGTTACTCATACATGAAACACAATTGCGATGAAAAATGGAGCTCCCTGTTTTTGCTATATGTATCCTGTCCCATGAGCTGGGGTTTCAGAGTCCCTAGACATTTCCTCCCTACGTTTCATTTGTACTTCTTTCATGGTTTGTTTGGCTAGTCTCTTACATTTCACAACATGCACTTTTTTCTTGATGCCATTTTCAACAATAGAGACACGGTTTCTGTCAGACAGATTTCTAACAACTGTCTTAAGAAGTCCACAGTAGCTTATGGCAGGCTATGGTGTTGTTTATGAACTTCATTGAAATCAATACGATTTCTCCACATGCTGCATTGTGATTTTTATGCCCCATTTGCCTAAACAAATGCGCAGTAAAAATTCCATGGGCGTGTGCCTAACATTTCCAAGGAAAACAACTTCAGTTTGTCAGTTTTGATAATTTCGGCAGTTATTGCCCTCGATCAGGAATTAAATAACACAGCCAACAATCACAATTGCATTTAATTTTTAGAATGGAACTCACTTCAGGGCCTGTAAGGTTCTCTTCAGGAGTTAATATATGTTTACATCTCGGTTGAATTTTTGGTCACTGCTGTCTAAATGAGATGCTAGATGTAGGTAAGTATTCGTTTGGTCACCATCATCTAGTTAACGTTGCTGTGCTGGTGTTTCATACACACACCAGTCGATGTTTTTTCTCAATATTGTCATAGGATGGTGCATAATTCGTACTTGGCCACTAGAGAAGCTTCCTTTTATAAGCTGTAGATGGCATTACTGTTGTTAACATCGGTTTAGCTTCGTTTCTGGGGGAAAACAGATGTGTAGCGTTTCTCGTCACCCACTGTCTAATAATTGTTTTCTGATTTATCTAGCAATTTCAGTTTTTTGGTGTAAAGTGCTTTTAAAAATGGTGCGAACATATTACGGTATGCTATAGATCAGTTTGTGATCACAACCTTTATTTGACATTCAGTTTCATTGATTTGACGAACTCTCAATTGAATGATCACATTCCAACTTAACACAGACTTCGGGCTATGCTACACAACCAAATGTGTGTATGTGTGTGTGTGTGTGTGTGTGTGTGTGTGTGTGTGTGTGTGTGTGAGTGTGTGTGTGGTGTGTGTCTGAGGGGGGGGGGGGGGCGGTGGCAGTGCGTCCAGTATAACACTTCATACTCTAGCCCATCTTATCAGTTCTGCTGCCAAGTAAAACACGAAGCCTAAAACTTTTCTCAGAACGAATTAGCTTCTTGATTCATTTCTTCGACCATAGGTAGGTTATACATTTATAGCTTGAGACACAAAGTTCTAAGAACGAAGTGCAAAGTCAATCAACAGATGGCACACAGCATTGCCAAGTGCTGTTGGCAAGTGGGTGCACTCAGCCCTTGCGAGGCCGGTTAGAAGCTACCTGATTGAAAAGTAGCCGCATCGGTCACTAAAACTAAAAAAAAGCGGGGAGAGCGGTGTGCTGATCATATGCCGCCCCGTATCCGCATCCAGTGACTCCTATGGCCAGAGGATGACATGGTGATCGGTCGGTTCCGTTCGGTCTTCGAAGCCTGTTCGAACGGTGTTTGTGTCTCTGAATGCTATTTCTAGTATTTTTGACCTAGTTGTGAGTGAAATCGCAGCCAGATGCTGTAAAGTTGTCACTGTGAAAACTGCAACTTCTCAATCACTGATTTGTAACAAATATATGATCCCTTGCCTACCCCTAGTGTTAAAGTTGTATCGGTATTGAAGAATATATTGAATAAAGAGTTTTTGCTCCAAATACTACCTGTAAGTAAACTATACATTACAACTAAATTTAGGAAAATATAAGTCTGCTCATTATTTCTCTCTCTCTGTCTTTCTCTCTCTTGTTTTTTTATTTACTTTTTATTATTTTTTTACAATGTGAGCGTTAAGAAAAAGCAAACAATCTCTCCTAATATTTGAGCTAGAGCAGCCAAATTTTTATTGATAAGCCATAATTTCATGTATCATAAGAATTGCAGATATTGACTGAAATACGAGTACATACAGCTTACAGACAAAATCGAACTCCACAAAACTTATGAAGTGTGCTGCTGTAAGTTTGTGGCAACAACGGACATACTCATCTTTAACAAGTGGGACATTTGAATGGAGAGGCTATATGAACTGTGAAAAACAATCATTTCATCATTTGAAATTATGTTGTGTTTTCCCGTCTTACGCCTACTGCAGTTTAAAAGAAGTTTATATATACAAAGCATCTCCAGTGTAAGCTCTTGTTTACATGTTTTGAAGTCCACTGCTTTTTCCTGTGTCAGCGGAGGTCGAAGTCGAGAAAAACAGGATTGCACGTTTACCTTTCGAGATTTCTTCGCTTTCAGAAACTTGCTATTTGTTTTGTGGCGTTTGCGAATATTTGACTGTACTTCACCTTTGTAAACTTCACAAAAGTTGTCTTCATAGAAATCGATCTGTAGTTTCACCTGTTCCACGCTGAGCTCTTATGCAAACGTCTTTTTTCCGACGCCAACCTCCGCTAACAACGAAGGCTAACAGTAGACTATAAAACACACAAATGCGAGGAACGGACACCAGTAACCACAGAAAATAATTATATGCGAAGTGCTTCTGATAAAAAAACTTCTTAAACTTAAAATGAGAAAAAACAGTAAAAGTAAATTCTCAAGTAACAGCAAAACTCCTCTGATAAAAACCTTCTCTTAAATTGTTCTAAGCTTAAGACGGGAAAAAGCAATAGCAATTGATAGTAACATCTGCTGCAGAAGATGGCTATGCAAATAAACACACTACGTCATTTTGTTTCCAAACCATTTAAACATATTGATTACCTAATAAGTTACAAGTAAAATAATTATGGCAAAGAGGAAAAGATTGGCGTTCCCTAAAGCAACTTTCAGTTTGACACCCATTATTAATTTTCCTACTCGGGTGGTAAAGGATAGCAGCTCACTGATAGATAACTTCTTTATAGACCAAGATAAGTTTAACCAGATAAATGCTCAGCCTGTTGAGAATGGTCTTTCTGATCATGGTGCACAGCTAGTTACAATATACGACATAGCTCCATTCAGCAGTACTAAACAGTCCTCCAAAGTAGTACGTACAGTCAACGATTTAACAATTTCAAATTTCAGGGAAAGCCTACAGCAGTTAGACTGCGATGAGGCGTACCGTGAACCTGATGCCAATTTAAAATATAATTTATTTCATGGCACTTTTGTAAATGCATTTGAAAACTGCTTCCCCAAGAAAATAGTTAAATATACTCGTAAGAAACCATGTAACAAACCATGGCTTACTAAGGGTATAAAAATATCTTGTAACCGGAAAAGGGAAATGTATCTGACAGCAAGAAAGAGTAGTGACCCAGAAACTATCAAACATTATAAAAACTACTGTGCTATATTAAGAAAAGTTATTAAAAATCCAGAAGTATGTGTATCATGTCTGAAATCAGCAACTCTGATAATAAAATTAAAACAATTTGGAATATTATTAAAAGAGAAACAGGTCAACGAAGAGCACAGGAAGACAGTATTACCATCAAATTGAATGAAAACTTTAGGAAAAAAAGTCAGAAGTTGAAAATATTTTTAAATATCATTTTCTAAATGTTGTGAATATAGTAGGATCCAGGAGTTCATTAGAAGATGCTAGGCAGTTAATGGAAACGGCCATACCTATGCAATTTGATACAATTGAAATCTCACCCCCTTCTCCCTCTGAAACTAGGAAAATAATAAACTTGCTTAAAAGCAAAAAGTCACATGAAATTGATGGCATTTCCAGCAAAATACTAAAAGCTTGTTCTCAACAGATAAGTAAGATTCTCAGCCACCTGTGTAATAGCTCTCTGGAACAGGGCATTTTCCCTGATAGACTGAAATATGCTATTGTTATACCTTTGCATAAAAAAGGGGATAGATCTGATGTCAACAATTACTGTCCAATCTCCCTTCTAACAGCTTTATCCAAAATTTTTGAGAAAGTAATGTATTCAAGAGTAGCTTCAGATATCTGTAAAAATGAAGTACTAACAAAATGTCAGTTTTGTTTCCAGAAAGGTTTTTCAACAGAAAATGCCATATATGCTTTCACCAATCTAATTTTGAATGATCTGAATAACCGAACACCACCCATTGGGATTTTTTGTTATCTATCAAAGGCTTTTGATTGTGTAAATCATGAAATTCTGCTGGACAAGCTCAAGTATTGTAGGATGAGTGGGACAGTGAACAAATGGTTTAATTCACACCTAACTGGAAGAGTGCAGAAAGTTGAAATAAGCCGTTCTCATAATATGCAAAGATCAGCACATTCCTCAAACTGGGGAACTATCAAGAATGGGGTTCCACAAGGGTCGGTCTTGGGTGGTTTGTTGTTCTTAATATATATTAATGACTTGCCATTGTATATTCATGAAGAGGCAAAGTTAGTTCTCTTTGCTGATGATACAAGTATAGTAATCACACCTGACAAACAAGAATTCACTGATGAAATTGTCAATAATGTCTTTCAGAAAATTACTAAGTGGTTCCTTGTAAATAGACTCTCACTGAATTTTGATAAGACACAGTACATACAGTTACATACAGTAAATGGTATGACGCCATTAATAAATATAAACCTTAATCAGAAGCATATGGCTAAGGTAGAATATTCCAAATTTTTAGGTGTGGCCATTGATGAGAGATTAAAGGGAAGAAACACATTGATGATCTGCTGAAACGTTTGAGTTCAGCTACTTATGCAATAAGGGTCATTGCAAATTTTGGTGATAAACATCTTAGTAAATTAGCTTACTACGCCTGTTTTCACTCATTGCTTGCATATGGCATCATATTTTGGGGTAATTCATCATTGAGGAATAAAGTATTTATTGCACAAAAGTGTGTAATCAGAATAATAGCTGAAGTCCACCCAAGATCATCCTGCAGACATTTGTTTAAGGATCTAGGGATATTCACAGTAGCTTCTCAGTGTATATACTCTCTTATGAAATTTGTTATTAACATCCAAACCCATTTCAAAAGTAATAGCAGTGTGCATAACTACAATACTAGGAGAAAGGATGATATTCACTATTCAAGATTAAATCTAACTTTGGCACAGAAAGGGGTGAATTATACTGCCACTAAAGTCTTTGGTCACTTACCAAATAGTATCAAAAGTCTGACAGATAACCAACAAGTATTCTGAATGACAACTCCTTCTACTCCATAGAGGAGTTTTTAGATATAAATTAAGAAAAAAAGGAAAAAAAACCAAACAAAAAAAATTATAAAAAATAAACAAAAAAATAAAAAAGTTGTTATATTAACTTAATTAGTTGTTAAATTAACTTAATTATGTCATGTATTGGAAAATTTGACTCGTTCCACATCATTACGAAATATCGTATTCATGATCCATGGAACTAGTATTAATCTAATCTAATCTAATCTACACAGAGTTCAAACTGATTTCTTCACGAGATTTTGACTTCCTCCCACCTTCACCGAACGGACTGTGCTGCGACCAGCTTGGACTAATCGAGATGTCGTCATAGACTAGTGCACAACCTTCCTTTTTTTTAGGGAATGCTGGTGGGATGCATCTACAGTAGGAAGCATCTGAGACGGAGTGCATCTTTAATGGAAAGTACCCTAGAATGGCGACACATGCATCTCAAACGTTGTATCGTATTGCACGACATGAGAAAAGCCATGATAGATGGCAAGATGACGTGTGTCATGTTATGCGATAGGACATCACTGTCATGTTACTTTACCTGACACGATGCATTACATTACGTGACATGGGTACCAATACTAACAAGTAAAAAATCTTGACACATTCGCTCTGATTTGATTCAAATGTCGTTGAAGCTGCCAGAAAGTCAAAAAACTAGTTTCTCTCTTTTAAATCCCCAACTCTGCCCAGGGCATATTCACCTTTTCTTGTGTTACGATAGGAAAATTTTTCATTCTGGTACTGTTCTGAGTTGCTGAAGGTCATCAAACCACATTTGACGACAAATAATATTAGCACTGTGATAAGAGAAGCTGTAAGCTGTGACGAAACGCTGTTGACTACGTTAACGTTTCTAGCTACTGGCAGAACTTTAGGATGGCTTCTGGTTTAGTGTAATTCAACTTCCACTGCTGCTATGTAAAATTGTTTCTGACACCTGCAACGTCATTTACAGGTTTCTGATGAAATACACTGTGGTAAAGCAAATAAAATATAATATGACGTTCATGTAAATTTGTGTGTAGTGTAAAAAGTGTTCCTTATAGGTTTAAGAAACTTATTTCAGATCACCCCCCCATGAACCATGGACCTTGCCGTTGGTGGGGAGGCTTGCGTGCCTCAGCGATACAGATGGCCGTACCGTAGGTGCAACCACAACGGAGGGGTATCTGTTGAGAGGCCAGACAAACATGTGGTTCCTGAAGAGGGGCAGCAGCCTTTTCAGTAGTTGCAGGGGCAACAGTCTGGATGATTGACTGATCTGGCCTTGTAACATTAACCAAAACGGCCTTGCTGTGCTGGTACTGCGAATGGCTGAAAGCAAGGGGAAACTACAGCCGTATTTTTTCCCGAGGGCATGCAGCTTTACTGTATGATTAAATGATGATGGCGTCCTCTTGGGTAAAATATTCCGGAGGTAAAATAGTCCCCCATTCGGATCTCCGGGTGGGGACTACTCAGGAGGACGTCGTTATCAGGAGAAAGAAAACTGGCGTTCTAGGGATCGGAGCGTGGAATGTCAGATCCCCTAATCGGGCAGGTAGGTTAGAAAATTTAAAAATGGAAATGGGTAGGTTAAAGTTAGATATAGTAGGAATTAGTGAAGTTCGGTGGCAGGAGGAACAAGACTTTTGGTCTGGTGATTACAGGGTTATAAATACAAAATCAAATAGGGGTAATGCAGGAGTAGGTTTAATAATGAATAAAAAAATAGGAGTCCGGGTTAGCTACTACAAACAGCATAGTGAACGCATTATTGTGGCCAAGTTGGACACGAAGCCCACGCCCACTACAGTAGTACAAGTTTATATGCCAACTAGCTCTGCAGATGATGAAGAAATAGATGAAATGTATGACGAGATAAAAGAAAATATTCAGGTAGTGAAGGGAGACGAAAATTTAATAGTCATGGGTGACTGGAATTCGTCAGTAGGAAAAGGGAGAGAAGGAAACATAGTAGGTGAATATGGATTGGGGGGAAGAAATGAAAGAGGAAGCCGCCTTGTAGAATTTTGCACAGAGCATAACTTAATCATAACTAACACTTAGTTCAAGAATCATAAAAGAAGGTTGTATACCTGGAAGAATCCTGGCGATACTAGAAGGTATCAGATAGATTATATAATGGTAAGACAGAGATTTAGGAACCAGGTTTTAAATTGTAAGACATTTCCAGGGGCAGATGTGGACTCTGACCACAATCTATTGGTTATGAACTGCAGATTGAAACTGAAGAAACCGCAAAAAGGTGGGAATTTAAGGAGATGGGACCTGGATAAACTGAAAGAACCAGAGGTTGTAGAGAGTTTCAGGGAGAGCATAAGGGAACAATTGACAGGAATGGGGGAAAGAAATACAGTAGAAGAAGAATGGGTAGCTCTGAGGGATGAAGTAGTGAAGGCAGCAGACGATCATGTAGGTAAAAAGACGAGGGCTAATAGAAATCCTTGGGTAACAGAAGAAATATTGAATTTAATTGATGAAAGGAGAAAATATAAAAATGCAGTAAATGAAGCAGGCAAAAAGGAATACAAACGTATCAAAAATGAGATCGACAGGAAGTGCAAAATGGCTAAGCAGGGATGGCTAGAGGACAAATGTAAGGATGTAGAGGCTTGTCTCACTAGGGGTAAGATAGATACCGCCTACAGGAAAATTAAAGAGACCTTTGGAGAGAAGAGAACCACTTGTATGAATATCAAGAGCTCAGATGGCAACCCAGTTCTAAGCAAAGAAGGGAAGGCAGAAAGGTGGAAGGAGTATATAGAGGCTTTATACAAGGGCAATGTACTTGAGGACAATATTATGGAAATGGAAGAGGATGTAGATGAAGACGAAATGGGAGATATGATACTGCGTGAAGAGTTTGACTGAGCACTGAAAGATCTGAGTCGAAACAAGGCCCCAGGAGTAGACAACATTCCATTAGAACTACTGATGGCTTTGGGAGAGCCAGTCATGGCAAAACTCTACCATCTGGTGAGCAAGATGTATGAGACAGGCGAAATACCCTCAGACTTCAAGAAGAATATAATAATTCCAATCCCAAAGAAAGCAGGTGTTGACAGATGTGAAAATTACCGAACTATCAGTTTAATAAGTCACAGCTGCAAAATACTAACGCGAATTCTTTACAGACGAATGGAAAAACTGGTAGAAGCGGACCTCGGGGAAGATCAACCTTACGACTTATCTTAGAAGAAAGATTAAGAAAACGCAAACCTACGTTTCTAGCATTTGTAGGCTTAGAGAAAGCTTTTGACAATGTTAACTGGAATACTCTCTTTCAAATACTGAAGGTGGCAGGGGTAAAATACAGGGAGCGAAAGGCTATTTACAATTTGTACAGGAACCAGATGGCAGTTATAAGAGTCGAGGGACATGAAAGGGAAGCAGTGGTTGGGAAAGGAGTGAGACAGGGTTGTAGCCTCTCCCCGATGTTATTCATTCTGTATATTGAGCAAGCAGTAAAGGAAACAAAAGAAAAATTCGGAGTAGGTATTAAAATTCATGGAGATGAAGTAAAAACTTTGAGGTTCGCCAATGACATTGTAATTCTGTCAGAGACAGCAAAGGACTTGGAAGAGCAGTTGAACGGAATGGACAGTGTCTTGAAAGGAGGATATAAGATGAACATCAACAAAAGCAAAACGAGGATAACTGAATGTAGTCAAATTAAATCGGGCGATGCTGAGGGAATTAGATTAGGAAATGAGACACTTAAAGTAGTAAAGGAGTTTTGCTATTTGGGGAGTAAAATAACTGATGATGGTCGAAGTAGAGAGGATATAAAATGTAGACTGGCAATGGCAAGGAAATCGTTTCTGAAGAAGAGAAATTTGTTAACATCGAGTATAGATTTAAGTGTCAGGAAGTCATTTCTGAAAGTATTTGTATGGAGTGTAGCCATGTATGGAAGTGAAACATGGACGATAAATAGTTCGGACAGGAGGAGAATAGAAGCTTTCGAAATGTGGTGCTACAGAAGAATGCTGAAGATTAGATGGGTAGATCACATAACTAATGAGGAGGTATTGAATAGAATTGGGGAGAAAAGGAGTTTGTGGCACAACTTGACGAGAAGAAGGGACTGGTTGGTAGGACATGTTCTGAGGCATCAAAGGATCACAAATTTAGCATTGTAGGGCAGCGTGGAGGGTAAAAATCGCAGAGGGAGACCAAGGGATGAATACACTAAGCAGATTCAGAAGGATGTAGGTTGCAGTAGGTACTGGGAGATGAAGAAGCTTGCACAGGATAGAGTAGCATGGAGAGCTGCATCAAACCAGTCTCAGGACTGAAGACCACAACAACAACATTTCAGATCAGATTAAAAAAGAACGTAAATGGTTGTGTCACACGTCATATACACTCCTGGAAATGGAAAAAAGAACACATTGACACCGGTGTGTCAGACCCACCATACTTGCTCCGGACACTGCGAGAGGGCTGTACAAGCAATGATCACACGCACGGCACAGCGGACACACCAGGAACCGCGGTGTTGGCCGTCGAATGGCGCTAGCTGCGCAGCATTTGTGCACCGCCGCCGTCAGTGTCAGCCAGTTTGCCGTGGCATACGGAGCTCCATCGCAGTCTTTAACACTGGTAGCATGCCGCGACAGCGTGGACGTAAACCGTGTGTGCAGTTGACGGACTTTGAGCGAGGGCGTATAGTGGGCATGCGGGAGGCCGGGTGGACGTACCGCCGAATTGCTCAACACGTGGGGCGTGAGGTCTCAACAGTACATCGATGTTGTCGCCAGTGGTCGGCGGAAGGTGCACGTGCCCGTCGACCTGGGACCGGACCGCAGCGACGCACGGATGCACGCCAAGACCGGAGGGGACCGCACCGCCACTTCCCAGCAAATTAGGGACACTGTTGCTCCTGGGGTATCGGCGAGGACCATTCGCAACCGTCTCCATGAAGCTGGGCTACGGTCCCGCACACCGTTAGGCCGTCTTCCGCTCACGCCCCAACATCGTGCAGCCCGCCTCCAGTGGTGTCGCGACAGGCGTGAATGGAGGGACGAATGGAGACGTGTCGTCTTCAGCGATGAGAGTTGCTTCTGCCTTGGTGCCAATGATGGTCGTATGAGTGTTTGGCGCCGTGCAGGTGAGCGCCACAATCAGGACTGCATACGACCGAGGCACACAGGGCCAACACCCGGCATCATGGTGTGGGGAGCGATCTCCTACACTGGCCGTACACCACTGGTGATCGTCGAGGGGACACTGGATAGTGCATGGTACATCCAAACCGTCATCGAACCCATCGTTCTACCATTCCTAGACCGGCAAGGGAACTTGCTGTTCCAACAGGACAATGCACGTCCGCATGTATCCCGTGCCACCCAACGTGCTCTAGAAGGTGTAAGTCAACTACCCTGGCCAGCAAGATCTCCGGATCTGTCCCCCATTGAGCATGTTTGGGACTGGATGAAGCGTCGTCTCACGCGGTCTGCACGTCCAGCACGAACGCTGGTCCAACTGAGGCGCCAGGTGGAAATGGCATGGCAAGCCGTTCCACAGGACTACATCGAGCATCTCTACGATCGTCTCCATGGGAGAATAGCAGCCTGCATTGCTGCGAAAGGTGGATATACATTGTACTAGTGCCGACATTGTGCATGCTCTGTTGCCTGTGTCTATGTGCCTGTGGTTCTGTCAGTGTGATCATGTGATGTATCTGACCCCAGGAATGTGTCAATAAAGTTTCCCCTTCCTGGGACAATGAATTCACGGTGTTCTTATTTCAGTTTCCAGGAGTGTAGTAAATACAGCAATAAATAAACCAGAAATGAAGCATTTACCAACATGTAGAACTGTAAAAAAATGAGTCTTAAGCTTTTCTCATCATAGCAGATGGCGTGGGCGTTCGACTGGCTATTTTTAAACTCTTCTAACAGTGAACTATTTCAGATTATAATAAAAGGTCCGTCAACTGTGTGTATTTCGGTTTTCATATTGTATTTCCAGTATGTTTCGGACACATAACTGAAAAACAAACAAACAGTCGACGGACTACATACACAAAATGAGTATAATTCACTGCCACTGTGTGCCACATGACCTCTTTTCCTACTCACCGACTCAGGTGTATAGGCTCTAAAATTTCCAGAGGTAACAACCGTTTTAGGAGAGCTGTATCTGCAGCATAACGATTAATGCTCAGCCTAAGATGTCTAGCTACTGCAGTTTCATGTGACACCTTAAAAATATCAAAACAGCTCACGTGCAAGATCGAACCTGAAGTTTTTTCAGCTATAGCTCAAGGTCTACAGGAATATGCCACGTTAAGTACACGGTTAAAAGATGTCACTAAAGACTCCATTACCCGGAATATTTTGTGTAGGCGGCGCTGAATAGCTTTTAGGAAGTTTAAAATTGCATCATAACATACGCAGCTCTATCACTGTTTTTGTTATTGAAGACAATAGATATCTGTCCGACATCAGACCATCTTCGTGTCTCAACCTGAGCTGCTTTTGAGATCCGAAGATGATTTGATATTGGACCGAAATCGATTGTCTTCAATAAATAAAAAATAGTGATACGGCTGGGTTTTTTGTAATGAAATTTTTAAATTCCATTTTCTTTTCACACTGTGCACATCGCTCTCTATAGCCCACTTTATTTCTCTCGAAGTGCAATTCACAGGGTCCCATAAATATTCCCGTCCACGGTAACACACTGTCAGCCATAATTCTGTCTCTGTATTCCACTCCCTATACCAGCACTTTTAAACACAACAAATACACACTCTTTCAACAAAGACAGCAAATTACTACTGAACCAACGAACATTCGACCCGGCGTCTACACTAAGTGAGAGATCCCACGACCGCCGACGCTTTTATGTTACTGTATGCAGTTCGAACCGCAACTAAAGACGCTTGCGTACCAAGCCAACGAAGGCCAATGAACGGCAGAAACTGGAGTCAGCCGAGCGTTGGCTTCTCATGTACACCAAACGAAGAGCCTGGGGCCAAGGTATTCGACATGTGCAATAGCAGTTCGTTCTGATAACTTACCGACGTTGCTCCCGTTTCGATTCTGTTATAAACTAACGTTTTAATAACAGTTTCACCGGACGATATTACGACGGCAGAAGAGGATTTAGCAGTCTTCGCATGTGCAGCATTTATTTTACTGCAACAAACTGATCATCAGAAAAAGAAGAAGAAAAAACGATGCTTTTAAAAAGAAGGGAGCAGTGTGGTGAGACAAAATTAATATCTACTTTAAAGTTGAATCGGAATACGGGCTATTTCATAGTTTTTTCCCTAATGAAAACTACAGATTTCAGACTGTTATTGAACTGGATAGGCGCTAAAATTTCCAAAGATAACACCTGTTTTAGATGAGCTGGACCTGCAGCAGAAAGTTACTTGTCATTCCAGTTTTGTTTGTTTCTCTTTTTCGTTGACGGCGAAGAGATGTCAATACAAATTCAAATGGCTCTAAGGACTATGGGACTTAACATCTGAGGTCATCAGTCCCTAGACTTAGAACTACTTAAACCTAACTAACCTAAACATCACACACATCCATGCCCGAGGCAGGATTCGAATCTGCGACCGCAGAAGCAGCGCGGTTCCGGACTGAAGCGCCTAGAACCGCTCGGCCACAACGGCCGACAAATGTCAATACAGACACCATTTTCTTTTTCACGTCGCTCATATCACATCCTAATAACTGTTATCTTCCTCCAAGCGTCTACTCTTTCCAGTTAGTTTTTATAATCGCATTTCGTAGGGGCACATAAACATTCCCGTTAACGATAAAACTCCATCACCTTTAATACAAATACTGTCTCCATATTCCATTCTATATTCCAGTATTTTTAAACTCAATAAACACACATCCTTAGCGGGAGCAGTCATTGCCTACAGGGGAAACAGTGACTGTTGACATGAAGTTTTCAGAACAGCCACAAGTCTCACTCAGTATGTTTTATTGACTGGTTTCGCTCTTTAATGTAACAGCCAACTACTGTATTTGAAAGTTTTAATTCCAGAATTTCTGACAAATTCAAGAGCGCAACCAGTAAAAAAAAAAAAAAAACACACACACAACAAATCGCTACTGAACCAACGAACACTCGACAAGGTGTCCTGTCCACACTAGGAGTCCCGACGCCACCAACCGTAAACACTTTGATGTTATCGCCATTACACTGAACCGCAACCAAAGCCAACCGCTCATTGACTCCGATTTACCGCTCGGCACACCAAGCAAAACTCTGCCAACGAAGCAGTTGACTATCGTTCGTTGACCTCCTTTGCCCTACTGTGTATTCATTTTAAAGTAACGACGCCCAGAAAGTCGAGATTTGATATGGCTTTGAAAATTAGTTCTGGCCTTACATGCTAACACGACAGCAAAAATCGGTTTACGAAATGTGGCTTTCCTCTTTCGCAAGTTGCGTTGCATGCAAACGACGCAACTGACACCTTCTGAGATAGCATGAAACGATGTTTGGAGGATATGGTTCCAACATGTTTCGCGGCGCTATCGTTTTCACAAACGTTAAATATATCACGTAACTTGTGGAGTTTTCTTACGGCAGTTAGGCGACTTCCGAAACGGCTTCTCCCCGGTAACGGTGTTCAGCGAAGAGCTGCCGGCGACGTGCGCTCCTTAATAAGATGCTGCGTCCAAACGACGCCCAGGGGTGGCGCGGCGTGCCTGCGTCCCCAGGGGACGCCACCCGCAACAAGTGAGCGGCGAAATTAAATACGCCGCGCAGTCTGCAATGCAGATGAGTGGAGCCGCCTCCGCGCAGGCGTACTGGGGTAACACACAACACTGTGGCCACCCGCCCAATGTGGCATAGGAAATGGGCCTGAGTCTACCTGGTATTCTACATCTATAGTCTGCAAACCACTGTAAACTGCAGGGCAGAGGGTACATGGAATGGTACAACACATTGTCCAATGGTTGACGAAGACCCGAGCATACGGGCTAAGTTCCATGATATGTGAGTAGCTCGAAGAGTTTTTAAGCAATAGAACCCAGTAAGTTGTCCTCGGCGACGAGACAAGGAATAAAGTCAGGAGTGTCCCAGAGAAGACCGCTATTACTCTCTATACGGGGTGAATCACCTAAAATTTCACCGCAAATATTGCGGAAATGAGAAGTTCTATTGATGTGCGATTTTCACGGACTGGATTGGTGGTCAGGCTCTCGTATTGTTAGCCAATGAACTGGTTGTAATAATACATTCTTGCTCATAAATTAAGGACAATGCTGATGCATTGCGGGTTTAAATCACCTCGGGGTATGACCATGCGGTGCATTTGACCTGCGGTCGTCGCACGGTGGCGCTGGCAGCAGTCCACATACGCAGAGGTGTGCATGTCAGAGTACGGTGCAGCGAGTAAGTATGCAGACGTTTCCAGACGTGCTAATGGTGACTCCGTGTTGAAAATGGCCCAAAGAACACATACTGATGACGTTATGAGGGGTAGAATACTAGGGCGACTGTTGGCTGGTCAAAAACAGCATGTTGTAACACTGGTCCTCCGTGTGCCACAAAGTGTGATCTCAAGATTATGGCAACGATTCCAGTAGACAGGTAACGCGTCCAGGTGCTAGAGTATGGGACGTGCACAGTGTACAACACCACAAGAAGACCGATATCTCACCATCAGTGCCCGCAGTCGGCCATGGAGTACTGGTTGGTTGGTTGTTTGGGGGAAGAGATGAAACAGCGAGGTCATCGGTCTCACCGAATGAGAAAAGGACGGGAAAGGAAGTCGGCCATGCCCTTTCAAAGGAACCATCCCAACATTTGCCTGGAGCGATTTAGGGAAATCACGGAAAACCTAAATCAGGATGGCCGGACGCGGGATTGAACCGTCGTCCTCCCGAATGCGAGTCCAGTGTGCTAACCGCTGAGCAGAGTAATGCAGGTAGCCTTGCTCGGGGCTTTGTTGCAGCCACTGGAACAATTGTCTACAGATAAACAGTCTACAAACGACGGAACAGTCATGGTTTATTCGCCCAGAGACCTACAAGGTGCACTCCACTGACCCCTGGTCACAGGAGAGCTCATAAAGACCGGTGTCAAGAACACAGAAAATGGTCATTGGAACAGTGGTCCCAGGTTATGTTCACGGACGAGTCCAGGTATAGTCTGAACAGTGATTCTCGCCGGGTTTTCATCTGGCATGAACCAGGAACCAGATACCAATCCCTTAATGTTCTTGAAAGGGACCTGTATGGAGGTCGTGGTTTGATGGTGTGAGGTGGGATTATGATTGGTGCACATACACCCCTGCATGTCTTTGACAGAGGAACTGTAACAGTTCAGGTGTATTGGGACGTCATTTTACATCAGTGTGTCCGCCTTTCCAGGGATGCGGTGGGTCCCACCTTCCTCCTGATGGATGGTAACGCACGGCCCCACCGAGCTGCCAACCTGGAGGAGTATCTTTCAACAGAAGATATCAGGCGAATGCAGTGGCCTGCCTGTTATCCAGACCTAAGCCCCATCGAGCACGTCTGGGATGCTCGCGGTCGACGTATCGCTGCACGTCTTCAAACCCCTAAGACACTTCAGGAGCTCCGACAGGCACTGGTGCAAGAATGGGAGGCTATACCCCAGCAGCTGCTCGACCACCTGATCCAGAGTATGCTTGATTGGTCAGATGAAAACACAGCCAGATAGTTTTTTTAAACCAACTTCGGTAAATTGTAGTAAGGAGAAGTTAGAAGAAGAGTTGCTTCCGAGAGGGCGAGGTGAGCGGAGCTGTGCTGCCCGCCGCCCCCTGACGAACACTGACAAGGTAATGAATGCACTCGATGCCACATTTTTGAGCGCATAAGGCTTCACTCAGAACTGCAGAAGTCTCATCTGTTACGTCCCCTTTACGAAATACTATTGTCGATCGTCAATTAAAGCTCATGGTTTTCACATTTGCCACTTGAAGTAAAAATCTGAAATGCGATGATTTTTCTGTTATATAGTTATTGAGAAGCCACATCAGCCACTGTAATTTACAACAAGTTAAATAAGTAATTAAAGATAATTGAGGGTCACTGTAGACCATTTTTATAGTTTTCTCTTTTGTGAAACTTAATTTAAACATAGATTATAGATGTGATATGGCATAAGTCATCCGTCAATTCATTGTAGAACTTGGAAACCCATTCAGGGAATATTCGTTCACATTTTTGTTGAACGTGGTTGGTTTTTACCATCCTGTATTAAAACATTTCCTTTTATCAATAGTGTAATTTATAAACAATGTTTTGTGAGTAGAATAAAATTTCCAATGGTAAACTTAACTGCTTTTCGACGTTATTTTATCAGCTAACTAAAAATAGGAAAGCCTTGAACCCCTTCCACTAAATTTAGTTAGTATTAAGATTCTTTTACAGGGAGTGCAGTGGAGCTGACGCTGAAATCATTAAGTATTTGGTTATATCATCGCTAGTCTCACTGAACTCTTCTGAATTCTACATGTCATGAGTGGTCTGATGTCTCCTTACCAGCAACAGGTCCCAGGTTCAAACTAGTCAATTCCCTAAAAAAACACGCTCAGAGCGTCGTTGCGCGAAAGTGGTAGGGAGACACGATATAGAACAAACAGACACCACGCAGAATGTTTAGAAAATGGCGACCCTGCCAGGATGGTAAAATACCATGATTGAAGGTCGACCACATGCCTAACTAGGTCATAAAAATATCCTGTTGAAAAATTTTCGTAATAAAAAAAATTTTTTTTGAACGTTATAAATAGTCGAAAACAGTAGCTGCAGCGATAGATAGTAAGAAAGTGTCAGAGACAATAGCATAATTTAGTTCTGAATTTTAAAAATTGTTAGAAATAAGTTTTCTCCTCAATGCAAGCGCACAGGTGGCGGATACATCGTTGACAAGTTGGTTCTGACCCAACAAGTAAGTGAATGGATTGTCAGTCTTGGTAGTGTCAAGTCGTGTGAACAAAAAGTTTATGAAACGCGTGAGATCGTATGAGCGCATGTTGACTCGAAATAGGGCGCGTGAATTGTTTTTAAAACAGAAAATAAGGGATTCGGAAAGATTAGCAATGGCAGATCGAGACCTTGACAGAATTGAGGTAGAGGCCCAGCATGAAAATGGAGAGAGAATAGAGGACAGTTTAACAGACGATGCAGTATCGCGAGAAATAGGACATATAATGCACCATAACGAGGATAATGTACGCCAAGGCACAGAAAACGTAAGTCAGCATACGACAGAGGAGCAGGAAAGTAGAGAGACAGTCGATGAGGATTCCAACTTGCGTCTTGAATACGTAGAACCCATAGTACAAGTAAGCAGAGCTCCATCACCACAGAGTACAAGGAATGCGAGCAGAAACGTGTCACCGCACAGTTCAATGCAATCGGTTGCGAACCAACACTTGGGCGAAAACACAGAGCGTAGGACGTCGGAAGAAAACGCAATAGGACCCACCAATCTGTCAGAATAATTACAATTAATGACGGAAACCATGACAAGACAAAATAAAGAATTTGCGAAACAAATTAAAATTCAGAATGCAGAAATGACGAAACAAAATGCAGAAACGACGAAACAAATTGCAGAAACCATGAGACAAATGCATGAGATTAAAGAACAAGACAAAAAAAACTCAGTTACACCTAAGTCATATTGAAGACGAGGCAAAAGAATCTCGAGAATTGATAGGAAACTTAATAACAGGTCACAACCAATTGAGAACAGACATTGACAAGGTACAAGCGGACGTACAAACATTGTGTAATGACATTCAGGACGAGATCAAAACATTACGTAACAACACCCAGGGAGAAGTCAAGAAACTAGAGAAACAGATAAACGAAATTACTAGACAAGCAGCAGGTACAGCGCGTGAAATTGTTGAAAACAGTGTGTTACACAAACGTATCACGAAAGCAGCGCTGAAAAGATATGATAACCGCATAGTCAAAATACAAGCGCAAACGAAGCGACAGTTTCAGAAATTGCGAACAGAGTTGTTGCAAACCATTGAAGAGCGTAGTGAACAGGATCGAACAAGCACAGAGTCTGCAACCACATCCGTATCTGTAACAGCACCGGAAAAACAAGCAATTAACGAAGATATTACACACTTGCGATTCCAGTCACAGGCGGAAAGTAACATACGTGAAATCAGACAGCCTGCACCGCGGGTACGCGAAAGTTACAGTGGACAATATCCAATGGATCTACCACAGCCGGAAAGAACGACGGGAGAAATGATCAGAAACAAATGTGGCGAAGAATCGCGAATTTCATATGGAACTATGACGTAGAACGACAACGATCATTTCCTCACAGTCAGGAAATTTCAACACTTTCGAGAAGGAAACTCATTACATCCACGAACTTTTATTGATCAATTCCGAGTAGGATTACCAGAACACTGGACGCTAGCACACAAATTAGACTTTATATGTGCACACATGAAAGGAACAGTCGCAGAAACCATGCAGAATGTTGCAGCGACATGCCGATCGTACGAAGATTTCAGAGAGAAGTTTCTCTCACGATATTGGTCCAGCGAAGCACAGAACAGAGTGAAGTACGAATTATTACAGAACCCATATTTTGAAAATTCAGGAGAGAAGAGTCCCGTGAAATTTTTCGAATTAATGGCAAAGAAAATTCAATGCTTAGATATACCATACAGCGACGGAGAGTTGATTAAATTATGCGCGATGAAGCTACCATTGAAATACCAGCAATCGTTAGTAGGTCGAGATGGCAATGACGTCGGAGCATTTAAAGGTATTCTAAGGGAACTATAGTTCATATTTTCGGAAGATGACGCAAGAAAAACACGAAGCGCACGTGAAAACGAAAGCAAAAATCAGTGGAATCCACAAGACACAGTACGAAGAAACAATAATTACGACAATAGATTTCAACAAAGAACCGGTTATGAATTTAGAAGAGAATATGGCAATAACTA
Organism: Schistocerca piceifrons; assembly: GCF_021461385.2. Lineage (NCBI taxonomy): Eukaryota > Metazoa > Arthropoda > Insecta > Orthoptera > Acrididae > Schistocerca > Schistocerca piceifrons. The sequence continues at coordinate 176,055,397 of NC_060144.1, forward strand.
TAATTCACCCAGGAACGGCAACAACTATTACAGAGGGAATAACGACAACCGGAACGGGTACTGGAGAACCAGTAGACCGACAAATTATCAACAAAGAAACCACTATCAACAAGCTGAACAAGAAAAGAGAATACAGATAGAAGAGGTGGAGGTAAGACCACCAAACCCCGATAAACGTTCGAATTGACAGCTAAGCGCCCATGCCAAAGAGAATGACGCACCGACCCAGGACAATTGCAGCACCTTGAACAGAGAAACAGAAATCTTATCACGAGAAGAGAAGAAGGAAGAAACAAATCCGCAGGGACCAGATGAAAACGAAGACAAGAAAATAACAATATCGTGTTGGGACGAAATTAATTGGGAGAATACTGACGAGGAAGATGAATTACCAGAGGCCTGCACAACGAATGTAGGAGGAAAGGACGAAGTAATGAGTATTGCAGAGCTATTTGAGATGGAAACCAGGGAAAGCGAATTCAATGAGGATAATGCACAGTCGACAGAAGTTGAAAATAAGTTACGAGTGGGCACACAACACAACGTATATAATGACGGAAGTTATGAAGCGATAATTACAGCATTTAGATGCGATTATGTGGAAGTAGCGACGAAGAAGGAGAAGATAGACGAGGATGAGGAAAAAGTAGAGGATGTTGAAGAAAGCGTATATGAAGGAAGAAATAGAGAAGAGGAAATAAAAGAGAGAGAAGTAGCAGTCGAAGCTTATCCTACAGAAAGTTCGAATTCACAAGGGAAATTCCTAAAAAGACTCATGTATAATTCAGTGGAGGATTCGTTGATGCAAGAAGAATAAGAACAGGACCAACCCTTTCAAATTCAACCAATTGTGAAGGCCATAGTAAAGCATATCCCAGTCAATATTGTAATTGATAGCGGAAGTGACTGCGATCTCAGAAAATTTATTCACGCAGTGCAATGCCAATGAGGAATTGCCAGTTCTGAAAATACGTAAGATTAAAGTAAGAGGTCCTATTAGAAACAATGCTGCGGAAGTTACGAGACAAACAAGGTTAACTCTTTCGTGACATGGTCAAAAGATCGAAGCCAACTTCGTGATTATACCTAAACTAGCTGTAGATTTGATTATAAGTGCAGATTTTTTAAATGAGAGATGAGCGATAATAGATATGGGGAAAGGTAGCGTAACATTCGGGAATGTCACACTTCTCTTTGAGCAAAAGCTAAAATAAGAAGAAATACCAGTTATAAACAAACAATTCAGAATGACGCGAGATAAAGAGGATGAAGAATTAGAATGGTATGCACAAAAGGGGGAATCGCCTCAACTCATGTTAAAGTCCATAAAGAAATCGACGAAAAATTGCAAGAAGTTCAAGGTATTTCGGAACACAGTAAAAGAGAATTAGAGGGTATTTTACGAGATAAAGCAGAGGTATTTTTACCTAAGACTGGCAGTATTAAACACTTTCAGTACAAGTTTGAAGATTAATTTTATTACTAGTAAATAATCAGCACAATATTTCAAGATTATGTTGCAGAAGAGATCGTCAGGAGAAAGAAGAATGAAGAGAGAGGAAGGTGGGAAAAAGAAAGTAGTTTCAATAAAAACAAAAACAAAAATAACACCAATAGTACCATAAATTAAGGTGAAGGGAGAAAGTGTAGATAGTTTAACAGCATGAAATACTAAAATGCTATACACCACGACATTACACAAAAATAAAAAACGAATTTGAGGTTTCTTGTATAAGTTAAGACTCAAAATATCTTAGAATTGTAACTTGGAAAGGGCACCGAAATTTGTAAAGCGTTTTAAAAAGGTGTAAAACAATGTAGGTACTAGACATATGTTAGATGATTATAAGTAAAACTTTTTGTAAGATCCATTGTAAAAACTCCAGCAAACACCAGATACAATGACCAACAAGTTGCAACGTGAGAAGTATCAAGAAAGAAAAGGACGTAATTAGCAAGACACGATTCCTACAAGGCAGAAGCGTCGAGAGAAGGGAAAGGACAGCGAGACCAACAGAGGGCCCTCGTAGAGTGGGCAATAAATTTGCCCGCTAGGCAGAACCCTGCTGGGACGGAACAGGGACCCGCACAGTAGCGGAGCCCTGCAGAGACGTGACGGGATGCCGAACGCCGAACGCCGGAAGGGTCTCCGAGCTCCCCCACTCAGCGAAGCGAGCAAAAAACGGCCCGACGAGAAGTCTGCTTGGGCAAGCCACCACTGGCAAAAAATATGTGTAAAAGTCACACTACCGCTATTAAACAGCACGCTGATGCACGAAACTGAAGAAAACGTCCACAAAGTAAAAATGACATGCCCAAACAATTTATCAAACTGTTACTAAGAGGAGAACTTCAAAGAGACTAGTTATCAATAAATATTTCCATATACTGCCCAGAGAAGAACCAAGAATCAATTAAGAAGCAGAGAATTGAAGATTCACAAGATTGAGACCAAGAAAGAAGATGGGTGAAGAATAGACGACATACCTTCCCAAATCCCTATCCTATTGTAAACTAGTCGTCTGTGAAGTATTACAACGAAAAACGACCACTTTCAGCGACACATAATGATGACTTTTACGCATACAAAGCCAGTAAACCACGAGATCCTGCACTCACAGCTCCATTCCATTATGGGACCTCCACAACAGCAACACACACTTGCAAAGCCAACAAAGAACGACGAACGAAGCTGTACATCAAATACCTCCCACATCGATCTCGCTCAAGTCCATCACCTTCGTGTAAAAACATTCGCCAACCTCATGGTTAAAAAATTCATAGGATTGTGTGAATGTGTGAAATCAAATTATGTGACGTAGGAATCGTGCAAAAGAAACATGTGAAAAACTAAATAAGTTAAGCACACCAGACAGCTAATAAACTACAAAATAACAGTCACTGACTATGGACTTAAGTAAAAAATAGACTATCGATAAAATAAGTCATTAGTTCTGAAATGGACAGTATATAAAGAACAAAAGTAAGGCATAATAAACACTAAAACTATATGCCACTTATTTTCTCCTCATAAAAATAAAAGAATAACTACATTTTACTTATTTTCTTCTTATAAAAACAAAGAATAAAAAATTATCTTGTTGGATGTTTTCCCTTTTTTTTAACATTTGTACCATTTGTTAGGATAATATCTCAATACTTGTGTATGTATATTTCTTTGTCAAAGCAATTCTTGGAAATAATTCTTATTTGTTAGTGTAACAATGTTGAAATGAGTGTCTAGAAACAAAAACATTTTACTGGTACATGATATTTAGAAAATGTGTTAGGAATAGATTTTACTTAATTACTACATTTATAAAAAAAAATATATTTCTAAGAAAATCGATGTGAAAGACTCCTCACTTTCGATAACAAACTTCTTAAAAAACAAACTTCACACTTAAATAAAGAAAGAAAATAATTAAAAATTAATAGTAGCATAAAAATATTCTTCTCTTGTCATTTTTAAGAATAATGTGGAAGAATAAAAAAATGGTTCAAATGGCTCTGAGCACTATGGGACTCAACTGCTGAGGTCATTAGTCCCCTAGAACTAGAACTAGTTAAACCTAACTAACCTAAGGATATCACACACACACATCCATGCCCGAGGCAGGATTCGAACCTGCGACCGTAGCGGTCTTGCGGTTCCAGACTGCAGCGCCTTTAACTGCACGGCCACTTCGGCTGGCGTGGAAGAATATAAAAATATAAATTAGTAGTACAAATTAGCATAGAACCAGAATAACGTGGCTGAACAGTTGGCAACAAAATTTAGATAAAGCAATAATTTTTGATTGACTTAGACAACAGTTCAAACATTGCCTAACTTTAGAGCAAAAATTAAGTTCGAAGGGTGGTGATATGTAAGGTGTCAGGCAAATCCAACACCTTCCATGAAAACCCTGATATGATAAGCAAATCCAGTAGTATGTCACATAGCTCCGAATAAATCATGACATTAAATTAACCAAAGTAATACGAGTAACGAGTGAGCAAATGGAATACCACAGACTAACACAAGAATGCCTAAATGCATGTCATACTTTCCCACCGTGAGACAGACGCAGTTCCGAGGGGAGAAACGAGAGCAGAAGCCGAGAGCAGAACCGTGTTAAGCGAGAAGGCCCTACGATAAGGGACGGACACCCACGTCGCCAGCTAACCGCTACGACCACACCACCTGCAAGTTTTTAGCGTGAGACTTTTTCGCGTCTCTGTTACGTTAGGACCACCCCCCAGCCCATGTTAAAAGCTAGAGCCCTCCAGAAGAACAGTATAGATCTTACGATAACACAAAAAGGGCCACACCACGCGCAAGTTTTAGCGTGAGACTTTTTCGCGTCTCTGTTACATCATGACCAGCCCCCAGCCCATGTCAAAAGATAGAGCCCTTCAGAAGAACAGTATAGATCTTACGACAACGCTAAAAGGACCACACCAGCTGCAAGTTTTAGCGTGAGACTTTTTCGCATCTCTGTTACGTTGCAAACTTTAAAAACATTGCCCCACCACGAAATGTATAACGTTTCTCATTGGATAGACAGAATTTTTGTAGGCGGAGCTTAAGGTTAACATTGAGACCCTGATTGGTTCAAATGGCTCTGAGCACTATGGGACTCAACTGTTGAGGTCATTAGTCCCCTAGAACTTAGAACTAGTTAAACCTAACTAACCTAAGGACATCACAAACATCCATGCCCGAGGCAGGATTCGAACCTGCGACCGTAGCGGTCTTGCGGTTCCAGACTGCAGCGCCTTTAACCGCACGGCTATTTCGGCCAGACCCTGATTGGTCAGATGAAAACACAGCCAGATAGTTTTTTTTAAACCAACTTCGGTAAATTGTAGTAAGGAGAAGTTTGGAGAGAGTTACTTCCGAGACAGCGAGGTGAGCGGAGCTGTGCTGCCCGCCGCCCCCTGACGAACACCGACAAGGTAATGAACGCACGCAATGCTGCATAACAGCGCATAAAGCTTCACTCAGAACTGCAGAAGTCCCATCTGTTACACCCCCTTTTTGCGTAATACTAGTGTCGATCGTCAATTAAAGGTCATGGTGCGCACATTTGCCACTTGAAGTAAGAATCTGAAACACGATGATTTTTCTCTTATATAGTTATTGAGAAGCCACATCAGCCACTGTAATTTACAACAAGTTAAATAAGTAATTAAAGATAATTGAGGGTCACTGTAGACCATTTTGATAGTTTTCTCTTTTGTGAAACTTAATTTAAACATAGTTTATAGATGTGATATGGCATAGGTCATCCTTCGATTCATTGTAGAACTTGGAAACCCATTCAGGGAATCTTCGTTCACATTTTTGTTGAACGCGGTTGGTTTTTACCATCCTGTATTAAAACATTTCCTTTTATCAATAGTGTAATTTATAAACAATGTTTTGTGAGTAGAATAAAATTTCCAGTGGTAAACTTAAATGCTTTTTCGACGTTATTTTATCAGCTAACTAAAAATAGGAAAGCCTTGAACCCCTTCCTCTAAATTTAGTTTGTATTAAGATTCTTTTACAGGGAGTGCAGTGGAGCTGACGCTGAAATCATTAAGTATTTGGTTATATCATCGCTAGTCTCACTGAACTCTTCTGAATTCTACATGTCATGAGTGGTCTGACGTCTCCTTACCAGCAACAGGTCCCAGGTTCAAACTAGTCAATTCCCTAAAAAAACACGCTCAGAGCGTCGTTGCGCGAAAGTGGTAGGTAGACTCGATATAGAACAAACAGACACCACGCAGAATGTTTAGAACTAGCGGAGTATGGATGTAGATGGCGATGTTAGGGTTCCTTCTCGTCCAATCGCGCATAGAGCGCGATAAGAATTAAAGCATCGGCGTGCGCTGTTATTAGCCTAATGTTAGAATCACGACCCCTACAGTAGTGACACGTAAACGACTTGAACGGCGACTGTCGATCCAGCTTCTGTATAATGTGGTTTTTTATTGAAGTTCTGCAGAACTTCTTTTCTCTATCTGTGTTTTCTCATATTTTTCCGTGCCCAGGGGGAACATCACGCTGGAAACCGGAATTGAGCGTGTTTTATTTGCAGTTTTATTACATTTGATATTCACACACCATGTATCTGCAACCACCTGTTCTAAATATGGATGATTGCTAGACTGAACGAATGGGTGTAATTGCAAACGCATGCAACTGGGTGAATTCAGGTGGAACTTCTTGGTTTAGTTTTGCGTCAGAGGTCTGGAAACAGCAGTTGAGTTCATCTTTCAAAGCTGGTTTGAGGCCCCACTCGGGCAGCGCGTCGGAGCGTTATCTGCGCGGGTTTTCGCAACGGCCACCCTCGTCATTGGCTCTTTGCATGTGACGCGTTTGTTCGAATTTTAGACGTTGAACCGACGGAAAATTTTGTGGGCAAATGAACAGGTGTCGTCTCTTCTGTCTTCTGATTGGATGAGATGCTGGTACCACGAAAGAATTTATCTTCTTGATTGGTCAGTTCGACCTCTCCAGGTTTTTCGGTCGCTGTGCTCGGAAGCGAGGCAGATTGGAATTTAGTCAGAGAAATTAGCGGGCCACGGAAGAGTGGAGTCACAGATGAGTTGGTATGTTGCTGTGTGGTGAGTATGATGTGTCGCTTTTGTGTGCACTTAGGAACTGATTTTAGACGGGAATTAGTTCAGATTTTTCGAGTGGGAAAGGTTCTGTAATTTTAAAGCCATTCGTCAGAAGGGTTATGGAGTTATCGCAAGTGATAATTTTGCTGTCTTTTATCTAAACTCAGACTGGGGAAAACTTGTTCCTTGTTCAGTCATGATTCACTTCATGCATGGCGATTCTGTTACGCTTTGTCTTTTGCTTCTGTGCGAGGCACTAGCCAGTTTTGACCCCTCACCTTGCCTAGAAAATTGTGAATGTTTTATTCAAGAATTCTGTAACTGTCTGAGACTTTGAATGTGAGCGTATGTGCGTTCACGTTTCATGTTTAATGCTGTTTAGGAGTACACTTCACTTTGTAAATAAATGTCCTCTCAGTTCCAGTTTAGTTTGCTAAACATTACCGCAGTGAGCATGCCTGATACTTGCACGCCATCCTTCCTCCTGTGACATGTCGATCTCAAGTCCGGTAGCTAAATTTCTCTTTCGCAGTTTTGCTTCTGATAGGAGCTAGGCTTAGCGTCAATTAATATTTCTGGGACTTCAGACAATTTGACACTTGGGACGATGTAGACAAAGTTAAGCACTGTATTTCGTTAATAGGAAGCTCGCAACTTCGGAAACTCCATGTTATAGGGCAAAAGATCGTCTTATAAAAGAATTAATTACAAATGTTTAGCCTTTTTGGATAGTCAAGAAACAGTGAACCGCTTTTAGGCTAAAGAATATCTCTAGATTCTCCACGTAAGACGTACTGATTCTTAAGTTTTGTTGGCAGGGTTTTCGCGGGACATTTTTTTCCATCCTCAAGCCTTCGCCATTTAATTCTTTTCATCTCTGTGACGCTTTTCCATGGCTCAAACAAACCTATGACCAAAGGGAAATACGTAGGACTTACCTACTTTGAGCGTTGAAGTAATTCAAAAACTGAAGAAAATTTGTGACCAGACCAGGACTAGAACCCAGATTCTTCGCTTCTCGCCAGTAGTCGACTTGACTGCCTCGGCGCCGACCCCGAGTGGTTCTAGGCGCTACAGTCTGGAACCGCGCGACCGCTACGGTCGCAGGTTCGAATCCTGCCTCGGGCATGGATGTGTGTGATGTCCTTAGGTTAGTTAGGTTTAAGTAGTTCTAAGTTCTAGGGGACTGATGACCTCAGAAGTTAAGTCCCATAGTGCTCAGAGCCATTTGAACCATTTTTTTTTTTGACTGCCTCGGTCATCTGGACACGCTTACCGTCCGACTCAAATTCCAATTTCTGGTCACCACTGATGCTGTGACACTGATCATTCTCCCAGTTCCTCAGAATCCCACTAATTTCCCTTAAGGGAAAGAACCATGGTATGCATCTGCCGGTTGATATCTTCGACAACCGACGATATTTGGACAGGTACACACCCTGTCATTTTCAAAGCACAATTGCCCCAAGGAAGCGCTGTGCAAAGGGATTTAAAGTCTTGCTTTCCAGAGCATACCCGGAAGTTTTACACACACACACAAACACACACACACACACACACACACACACACACACACACACACACACTATAATAGTCCCAAACCACAACCAAGCTATCACTCGTGTGTATTAATAACCAATGGATGAGGTTGCATTAGCTCTGTCCCTTTTCATTGGTTGTGTGGTGCGCTAATGTATAGTGTGTGTATGTATGTGTGTCATCTCTCGGAAATGCTCTGCAAGCTGAGGTTTGAAATTCCCTTCCACAGCTCTTCCTTGCTGCATTTGTACCTGAAAATGACAGGGCGTGCGCCTGTCAAAATATCGGCGTTTGTCGAAGATGTCATCTAGCTGCATTCCCGTGAGTTATTTAAATGTTTTATACGCTGGAAGAAACTCAGGTTTCAAATCTGACTGGATATCGGTCCAGTTTTGTCAAACAGTACTTGATTACAGTAGCCGCATTATCAGCAGAAAGACTGACATTACTGTTAATATTGTCTGACAGGTCATTAATATAAACAAGAAAAGTCCAAACACACTTCCCTGAGTTATGCTTCAAGTTACTTCTGTAGATGCCGCTCCATCGAAGAAAATACGCTGCGTCCTCTTTAACAAGAAATCCTCAACCAATTCATAGCTTTTATTTTCTGTCCCATATAATCGTACTTTTGTTATTGAACATGGGTGTGATCACGAATCAAATTTTTTTGGAAGTCACGAAATACTGCATCCACCTGATTGCCTTAAGTCACTGATGTCATCTGCGAAGAGCATATGTTGGGTTTCACATGATAGATGCTTTCGAATTCCTTGCTGGTTGGCATGAAGGATTTTATTCCTTTGCAGATTTCTGAAATCGATTCATATGAATCTTGAATGTTGTCAGTGGGGTTTGGAAGTTTTCACAACTGGCCACTAGACTGACCTTTTGACATGTGATATTACTACTGCTTTTAAAAGTTGGCGCTACTTGTTAAAAGAATGGCAGCTCTAAAATCGGTGAAATAGACTGTTTACAGTGAGCGGTTATTTTTTTTCAAACAGTTTCGTAGGAATCGAATGAGAGAGCTTGCATAGCAGATATGGATCTCAAAACAGTTGATTTTAATTTTTTACTCAAAACGTAAACGCTTTAGTGAAAAACTAACTACAGAAACGGATGCAGCGTTGCTTCATCTGGATGAAGCAATTTTTTTTAGGTACATCAGATGACTTGAAACTTTTCTCCCCATGTATCATACGATATACATGGTCCAGTCACATTAATGTGATCCCCCTCTGTGTTCGATGTCAACATGCAATAACCGCTCACACACAACAGGTGGCAGCATTAGCTGTGGAGGGAATATAAAACGTGTTGAGGATGTGGGAAACAGTGCAGTTAGTGTCGTAATGTGGAAATGGAGAGATTTATCTGACTTCCAAAACAGCACGTTCATTGGCTTTCGGACCAAGGGTGGAAGCATTTCTGAAACGGCGAAGTTTATTACATGTTAGAATGTCTCTAGGGTCAAAATATACCATGCGTGACAAAGTGGCTCTATCCAAACCCGGCACTGTGGCAACAGTGGTCAACACGGCCAGTGGGTGACACGGATGAACAACGGCTGTGGAGTCGTGTATGGCTGAACATACACGCAACTGATCAGCAACTGACCGCTCAGACGAACCAAGGGGCTACCAACAGTGTCTCCTGATGGACCGTTCAGCAAAATTTGCTGCGTATTGGCCTCTGCAGTAGGCGCCTGGTTAATGGACCCATGCTGGCTGCTACTCATCAGTGATGAAGGCGTGAATTTGTACGCCAGGACCGCAACTGGTGGCCTTTTCAGATGAATCACGTTTCACCCTCCATCAGACAGAAAGCAACCCTGAATCAATAGTCAGAAAGGTCCAGGCTGGAGGAGGGAGCGTTGTGGTCTGGGTAATGTTTTCATGGTTTTCCGTGGGTGATCTCGTCATTGTGGAAGGCACAATGGATCAGTGCAAATGTCCACCACTAGATGTAGCGTTTTTTCATCGACACAATGACATCTACCACATGGACAATGCAATGTCACACAGTTTGCACTGTACGTGCGTGGTTTGAAGAGCACCTGGTTGATTTTACCATATTCTCCTGGCCACCAGACTCCCAGAGTTAAAACCCAATCGAGAATCTGCGGGACCACCTCGATATGTTTCTCAATCGAGAAACCTGGCGCAGCACTGGATTCAGCATAGCTCCCCATTACCTTCCAGAATATCACTGACTCTCTTCTTGCACGTCTGAAAATGTGGTTATTCAGGCTTCTGACAGGCGGTCACTTTAATGTGACAGGACAATGTAGTTTCGTGGAGCAATTAGCACCACTTGTTGCTCCGTGCGATAAGATAGAGAATCGTATTGGTGTTGTATCACTGTCATCCCAGTGTGAACTGGTTAAATTGCTTCATGTACGTTTCTTTACACTCCATCGATGTGGGTTACTTCTGTGACCCATCGTGAGCCGCAACACATATGGTACCGCATATTGTATCACCTCAGTGAGAACTGCACCTCTGTTGGCCCATTGCCACGGGGGTTGTGGGGTGTGGAAGAATCAAGCCTGGCCCCACCAACGGTGACCGGCAAGGGATGAGGAGCCATATGGGGGAAACAAGCCACATCTGCCTCCCTCACTGTAAGCATCTTGACCTGTGCTTCATACTGCCATGAAAAGAGAAGTACCTCACGGAAGGAAAAATCACTTAAATGGTGTTCTTAAACGAGACTAATGTCGTCTTATTTATTGATATGGCCAGTAAATATCTAACTGCAACAGTTACGTACATTTATTACAAGGAGCGGAAACCGTACGAAAAAGAATGCCGTATAACACGGTAATAACGTAAACGACAATGCCTACCTCACATAGTACTGTCAGCTAGATAAAGTAAAGAACAGACGGATTATGGCCCTAGTCTTCCTGTCTCTACTTATGTCTGTCGATCCAAGACTAGGGAACTCACTGGCAGGTTCGGTTCGACCTCCTTTGCCTCCATTTTCTCTTGTACAATTTCATATCTGTCAGTTTTTGCTGCTGATCATGATACACACAGAATACAAGTCTTGCGCTTGGGCACCCCTGGCACCCCTCTCAGTCTGGCGCCCCAAGCGCTCACTACTAACTTTGATACGGTCCATACGTCCTGTATAGAAATCTTAGAGATGTGGCTCTCTGGCGCCTCTCTCACCTTGGCCTGTGAAGCGTGGGCCTTGAACCAACCCTGCTCATTAGACAAAAGGTTAACACCCTCCACAATGTTGTGAACAGAATGGAAAGTTCTTGTTAAAGTTTACCTTGGATCTCCTTTTTTTAAAGGTTTACGTTAAACTCAAAGTCAATAAACAATGTATGAAATAGAACGAATTTTTCACTCTGCAGGAGAATGTGCACTGACATGATACTTCCTGGCAGATGAAAACAGTATGTTAGACCGTGACTTGAACTCGGGACTTTTGCCTTTCGTAGGCAAGTGCTTTATTGACCGACCTACCCGAGCACAATTCATGACCCATCCTCAGAACTTTCCTTCGGCCAATACCTCATTTCTTACTTTCCAAACTTCACAGAAGTTCTCCTGCGAAAGTTTCAGCAAGTTTCTTATCAGTACATACTCGGGTGCAAGAGTGGAAGATTCATTCTGGAAAGGATCCCTGAGGTTGTGGCTAAGCCACAATATTCTTTCTTCCCGGAGTGCTAGTCCTATAATTTGTGCATGTACTGCCAGAGACTTTGATAAGACCTTCAATAGCATTCAATTTCCTCATTCATTTCTATCAAACGCAAAGCAGCTTCACGTGTAGATGGCAGTCTGAAAGGTAAGTAGTGTTAATACCAAGCAGCGGTAACGTAAATTTGTTATTTCTATTCAGTCAAAAAGAAGGCGACCTTTAGTTCAAAATGGTTCAAATGGCTCTGAGCACTACGGGACTTAACTTCTGAGGTCATCAGTCCCCTAGAACTTAGGACTACTTAAACCTAACTAACCTAAGGACATCACACACATCCATGCCCGAGGCAGGATTCGAACCTGCGGCCGTAGCGGTCGCTCGATTCCAGACTGTAGCGCCTAGAACCGCACGGCCACTCCGGCCGGCCCGACCTGTAGTCTACGAAGCTGATGTCTCATGTATGCATTAACATTTCAAACACTCCGAACTTACCAGATAAACCACAATTATCATGATGCCTTACAAACTACAATACCTTTATTTCAAACTAACCTACGAACGTTCTTTAAAAATGAGTTTCTTTAAAAAAAAACCAGTGCACCCGCACGCCGTTAATACTAGAAGTTCCACATCCAGCTCACAATGTGGTTAAGGGCAAACGCATTTGGTAAATAGGAAAGGTATAATAATTGTCCAATCAGAACACGATACGCAAAGTGACAACTATGCACAAATCACTCCTGTGGCTTAAGATATGTCAAGGGAGGAAACCAAAAGTTGCGAAAACATGCAGCAACGCTCACCATCTCTCTAACTCACCTCACCACCCGCAGTGTGGATACATCAAACTTCTAACGGCACAGTCAGCATCCGTTATTCCTAGTAGAGATCAAGACACCACGCTCATTCAAAGAAAGCAGAATACTATCACAGTTCAGCACCTTGTACTTTCTAGCTGCAAATCACTCTACTTACACCACACTCCTCAAGACAACAGCCAAAATAAGTACCGACCTCCTCGATGCCATGCTCTGGCTCCGAATGCAATGAATCATCCAGTCAATGTAACGTGACCAAAAAGTTCTTACTTCCATATAATGGCTACTCTCATCATCTATGTCCATTGTCTCCAGTCCACAGTACATTGCACGTCCCCACTTACTCAACCACACTACTCGCCCTTGTGCACTTGTTGCTCCTATATGCATTCTGTATGTACTGTCAGTTCTCAGTAGATGATGTGGTATGCAACTCCCTGTGACTATAGAACCAGCAGCAGATTCTATATATGTGGGCAACTGGCCCATACTCCCCCGTTTTTAATCTTACAATATGTAGGATTATAAGATTACATGCAAAACAATATATGGGACCCTTCCGAGACATATGCTCCAAATATCAGATAATACTTAAACTGAAACAGCCTTATCAGCTGCTTTGCTAATAGTGCCGAAATTCTAAATGATTAACTACAAATATTCATAAACATACTCTCATTAACTACTGATAAAAGTGTAACAATAAATTCATCCACAATCTATAGCCATTACAACCAAGCCTGCCTTGGGTTTCGAAGACTAACATAATCGTACTTCTGCTTTATTTCATCTGATTATGAACTAGCTTGAGGAAGATGGACCCTCCTTTGCTGTCCATAAATTAGGTCTTGTACGAATAATGTGGCAGGTGTTAAAAACTTGATGATTTCTACTGGCTCCTGAAATCCAGCCTTATCAGCTGCCTTGCTAATAGTGCCGAAATTCTAAATCATTATCTTATCAACAACCTTGGAATTGTTCAGCTGTTGACCTCTACTGTATCGTTTGGCCTCCTGCGCTTGGGCTCTATGGATGTTATTTTTTGTGCACTTCCAGCTATCAGTTAACTCGACTGGAGTAACTTTACACAATAACAAATGGTTAATCGACCATAAAAAAATGAAAGGAGAATTGATCTTAAACGCAAGAAGCAACTCAGCCAGAGCGGCCTTGCACATCACCTCATGCTTTTCTGTACTGAAAGCCATCATCAGGCAATGCAGGACTTATCCCAATACGACTGACCATGATTGTGATAGAGTAAAGTAAATTTGTTTGGCATGATTGGCTACGAATCCTTCAAGGGGGATATTCAGGTTTGCAAGTTATTTCAATTTGAAGCCACTCCCGCAGCTTTCACACCCTTAACCTACCTCAGTAATCCTACTGGGGAAAGGGAACATTGATACGAACGATATACTCACATCATTGAGGGGTGAAGGCTACCCTAAAGGCAAACTGAAACATTACCACGACCCGACAAGGATTCAGTCCTGCAACATCTCGGTTTCCGGTCAAGCACATTACCACTAGACCATTTGGCCCAACTACACAATGAGAGCCACCGTAAGAATGCTATGAACTCTTTCCGCATAGGAAGGATTCAGGTAATACCGACTAGTGGTATCATACTGCATTCTCTTTCTAGTGCAACACTTCTTAAAGGTAGTCGCATTATCCCTGTCAATGACCTGACACGGTACAAACACATCAAATATTTTTATAGGCTCTCTGTAGGTGACTATGCGGTAGCCACCCTAGCTCGAAAATTAAATGTGAATCTAGAAAATCAATCAACACAAACTAGTTTATATTTAGACCCTGTCCTAGTTCGCGGAGGAGGTCCTAGAAAGCCAATATATAATTTCTCGAAGAACCTGTTGCCTGATTTGGATGCCAAAGACCAAATTATAATGCTCTGGGGAGCATTAATTAATGCACAGATCTTTTAAAAATTGTCAACTGCCCTCCAAACTGCGAGATGAGGGCCACTATGTGGTCTAGGATTTTTATCGTATCAAGAAATACAACAAATGACCGCACCTATTAACAGATATGGCTTAACTGTATCCCCATTCTCTAATCTGCCTTTGATTCTTTTAACGTCAGGGACCTGCTGCTGGTGCTGTTGGATACCCTGGAATAAATCTGAGATTTCATTGAGTATATGGTCGATGGACTCGGGCTGGATCCCAGGCGAAGTGATACTGAAGTCCTATTTATCGCCTTCTTCCTCAATCACCCTACTCAAACTATTGGGTACCTGGCCTTCACTACCATATATGTTAACCATCTTGAACTTAAAAGCCAAGATTTGGCTAGGAGATATGTCGCCAGTTTTTGATCCTTGTTACGTATGCCACAAATCCTATTGCCCTTGTTCCCAATCCTTTTATCAGTTATACCTTTTTCAGTTAGTCGTAACTACTCTCGTCGCTGAGCCCTTCGCTGACAATTCCAGCTAATATGACCTTGCCTGCCACGATTAAAGTATGTAATCAACCTACCCTTCATCTCATTAGAAGCATCGACCCAATTGCCTATGGGCGACCCTTGTCTAACTTTGTTCCTTCTATTATCAATATAATTAGAGGCTTGAATATGTCTCATCAATTGATACAGAGTGTAAAAACACCTTCCAAAAATGGCGTGGTTCCGATCCTCTAATCTTAACCCATTTAGAACGTGTTGTACTTAGTACATGTACTTCAGTGTACCCTAAACACGAAGCCACCATACTCCCTTTTACCCCATTAACTTAATCAACTACTATTTCGAAACTACCTTGTCCATAACACAACTTGTGAGTTAATGTGCGCAACGCTCTAAGTGAAATTAGCTGCTCTACGAGGTTCTTACGACAACAGGTAAACTGGAACCCAAATTAATGGCTCTTTTAAATAACTATAATATACTGCCTTTTACCTTATCTTCCATTATGGGTAACATATTATGATCGAGAATACCGAGTACTTCACCTTTTCTCTGCAATTCTACCATCAAGTGTAATAGCTTCAACGTTTGCAGAACTGACGCAACCTCCTACTTTGCTAGTTACCACAAGTCCTCCAATGGGAAGGGCAGTTTTGAAAATAATATTCCTGGACAACTTGAACTTTCATCAACATCTTGCTGCTGCTCACACTCTTCCACATCCACAACTTCCTATTGTTTCCCGACAACAATTGACTAATCGCCATAATTTGGTTCCAAAATGGGACATTTTAAATTTAATTTCAGTTATGATGCCTACCACACCTAAATCGCTCAAGCCATTTATTAGATGTTCCCACGTTCTTGCATGCGCCTAACTTCACTATAAGGGGGAGCTGTCTTTGTGAACTGCTCCCTTTCAGCCTGAAATCCTGCAACGGCACAACATATTGCGGTAACAAATGGTTCAAATGGCTCTAAGCACTATGGGACTTAATATCTGAGGTCATCAGTCCCCTAGACTTAGAACCACTTAAACCTAACTAATCTAAGGACATCACATACATCCATTCCCCAGGCAGGATTCGAACTTGCGACCGTAGCAGCAGCGCGGTTCCGGAATGAAGAGACTAGAACCGCTCGGCCACAGCGGCCGGCTCATGGCAGCAACAGCTGAATTTACCTTCCCCGCTTACGATAGTGTGCTTACGACTGGTTTATAAAGAACATCTATTAATTGTTGTATAATTTATCCTTATTTCCTCAACATTCTTCAAATCGAAACAGGAAAATTTCAGTCAGTATTGAATTCCAGTATTGTCAACCTGTATGAACATGAACCAGACAACCATGCCTTTGCTACCAATTTAGCCCAACCTATCCCTCCTTCCCTTGAGATGGACGACAAAATATAAATCAAAATATCAAAAATTAATCCAGTCAACGAAGGAAAATTAGGGGAAAAATTCTGTAGTCACAAATATATATATATATATATATATATATATATATATATATATATATATATATATATATATATATATATATATATAGTGGTGGGTGTGAGCGTGGAAGTGTGGGAGACATTTAAAGGTTGCTTTTTGAGGTTTCTCTTGACTATCTCTAAAACAGCGACTTGTAGCGAAAATGTTTCCCAGTACAAAATTAAACTACATTAAATTTCCTACAAAAGAGCTCTGTTCATTTTTACTTTAGGAGGAATAGTTTGCACGTTGCAGGGGATAGAAAATCGCAATTACTAAAAAAAGTGTTTTAATAGTATAGCATTAATGAATATTGCTAAATAACGTGGATTAAAAACAAATATTAAATGTTTGCATCGCTTGTAAATGCGATGTGTTCTGGGGGTGTACTAGGATGCAAAGGCGGGGATGGCGATTAGAAACCTGAGGGAAGGTAGGCCACCTGATTGTACTCATGTGCTTCCCTCCTCCGTAGGTCTGTAAACTTAAGAGCGAGCAGGCAATTCCTCATTTTCTTTATCGCAATGCGTCACAAAAAACAACTACAGAGTATTTTTAAAAAGTTATACTGATCCTTCTACAGCTCGCCTTACGAATCTCTGGTGACGCAGTACACAGACGTGCCTGTTGGATGTTTATTTTCCATAAAATGCGTTAATACTGCACGGAATACAGATACGAATTACTAATAATACTAACGCAAGAAACGCCTATGCACAGAATCTACGTAAATCGCTGAACAATGTTCTACATGCTAAAGGGAAATTGGTTCATCCAGTACGTCAGCTGTCGTGTTCTTCCTGGAAAGGCAACTTCCCCCACCAGGAGCTATGCTCGCTTTTCGGTTTACTAACAGACTATATCTCCCCAGAATTTCCTTTCCAGTTGCCTCGTGTAAGTAGACAAAATAACCTCACTGTTTTTACAGGCTGTAATTAAATTCCCTTTACAGAGTTTGAGAACTTGTAGTGAGGATCAAGACGCTTATATTTAGCATAGAATCTCATGGCCAGAAAAGTATCGTTTTCCCGCTACACGCAAAATACCACAACACCTGTTGGTCTGTGACTCCTGCTGCTTTTCTTCCGTGTCTGCTCGATGTAACGACCACCGATGTCAACAGAAATACGGTACCTTCATACCATGTTCTGGTACCCACGATCACCAATCCCAGTCCTCCAGCGTCCACCACGGCCATAACTCATGCCAGTAGGGCTTCCTTTGTTGTCACAAGGCTCTTGTAAATCAAGAATTTCATGTTATCCCACAGATAGTAATCTAGTGGCTTCGTCGGCAGAACATGCAGGCCATGCAATAAGGCCACCACGGCCTATCCACTGTTACCCAAATCGTTGGTCCAGATCTACGCACGTGAAAAATGAGGTGGTGCACCATCGTTCTTGAACCTCATATTTTGACGCACATGCAGTGGCACATCTTCCAAGATCCCATGCTGTACGCCATCGGGGGATTGCAAGTATGCGGCGCCCCTGAGATATAGTGGAAAAACGTACGACTAAATCACACGTCTATCCAGGTAACCTGCCCAAGTATTCTGACCGTATCATTCCTGAAACCAATAGGGGTGCGCAACATGCGGGGTTTCTTCAGACAACACATGACTGTTGTGGGAATTGACAACATCTTCCCTGGTGAACTTGGCTTCTTCCGTAAAATGGATCCACGGTGAGAAGTCAGGCTTGTCCACCCAATACATCTACGTCTACTACATACTCCGCAGTCCACCATACGGTGCGTGGCGGAGGTTACCTCGTACCACAACTAGCATCTTCTCTCCCTGTTCCACTACCAAACAGAACGAGGGAAAAATGACTGCCTATATGCCTCTGTACGAGCCCTAATCTCTCTTATCTTATCTTTGTGGTCTTTCCGCGAAATATAAGTTGGCGGTAGTAAAATTGAACTGCAGTCAGCCTCAAATGCTGTTTCTCCAAATTTCCTCAGTAGCGATTCACGAAAATAACGTCTCCTTTCCTCTAGAGACTCCCATCCGAGTTCCTGAAGCATTTCCGTAACACTCTTCTATGTCCTCCCTCAATCCGACCTGATAGGGATCCCAAACGCTCGAGCAGTATTCAAGAATAGGTCGTATTAGTGTTTTATAAGCGGTCTCCTTTACAGATGAACCACATCTTCCCAAAATTCTACCAATGAACCGAAGACGACTATCCGCCTTCCCCACAACTGCCATTACATGCTTGTCCCACTTCATATCGCTCTGCAGTGTTACGCCCAAATATTTAATCGACGTGACTGTGTCAAGCGCTACACTACTAATGGAGTATTCAAACATTACGGGATTCTTTTTCATATTCATCTGCATTAATTTACATTTATCTATATTTAGAGTTAGCTGCCATTCTTTACACCAATCACAAATCATGTCCAAGTCATCTTGTATCCTCCTACAGTCACTCAACGACGACACATTCCCGTACACCACAGCATCATCAGCAAACAGCCGCACATTGCTATCCACCCTATCCAAAAGATCATTTATGTAGATAGAAAACAACAGCGGACCTACCATACTTACCTGGGGCACTCCAGAAGATACCCTCACCTCCGATGAACACTCACCATCGAGGACAACGTACTGGGATCTATTACTTAAAAAGTCTTCGAGCCACTCACATATTTGGGAACCAATCCCATATGCTCGTACCTTAGTTAGGAGTCTGCAGTGGGGCACCGAGTCAAACGCTTTCCGGAAGTGAAGGAATATGGCATCCGTCTGATACTCTTCATCCACGGTTCACAAGAACAATAGTGCAAGAACCACCTGCGAAAGTGGGCTCATGACGTAAAATTCTGTGTCTGCAATGCCTGTACCTTCTGGGGGTGGTATGGGTGTAGCTGCTGCTCATTCAGAACATCTCAGACAATTTGGTGATCCACATTCAGTCTACTTGTTATGTTTCTGCCATTCGTCGTCGCGTCCTCTTCCACTGCATGGAGTGCAGCCCCTCCAAGCTCGGGTGTTCGGCACAGCCGTGGAGTGCGGCAGACGGCTTTCCTGGTGGTGTGCAAAGATCTCTGGTCGTGTGGGAAACGTCTGGATACAACTGACGAGCAGCCCTCCCATCGCACAAAACACGTGGTTCATCATGATCAACAACAACAAACTAAAAATGAAATGTACATAAAGCTTGTATTCTTTACTGCAGTGAATGATTACTACTGTACAGTGGTACAGTACAAACAACGATCACAAGCGCAACAGCAGGTGCAAACCTCTCTGGGCAGATAACAAGCTCAACTGAATGGCTTGTAAACAAACCTGTAGTGGACATGGGATATCATGTGATCAGCTAATGTCGTACTTAATACCATACTCAGTGGCGCCGAAAATGCGGGATGTGTGAACGTTGTTGTAGTATTCTGGGTGTAGCGGGAAAACGGTACGTTTCCGGACATGAATTCCTATGCTAAACTTCACCATCTTGGTCTCCACTACAAGTCCCCAACGTCTGAAAAGGGAATTTAGGTACGCCCGGTACAGTGGCAATGTTCAAATGTGTGTGAAATCTTATGGGACTTAACTGCTAAGGTCATCAGTCCCTAAGCTTACACACTACTTAACCTAAATTATCCTAAGGGCAAACACACACACCCATGCCCGAGGGAGGACTCGAACCTCCGCCGGGACCAGCCGCACAGTCCATGGCTGCAGCGCCACTAGACCGCGCGGCTAATCCCGCGCGGCTGGTGCAGTGGAGTTGTTTCAGTTTATTAAGTGAGTATTTATTTGCAGTTGTTAAATGAACCATTATATAAAAAAGCTCATAGCTAGAGCTGTAAAGATCCTACTGCAGTAAAGAGCCTGCTACGTATGTAACATGTCAACATGTATTGGACAATGTCAATTTCGTTGCCTCCGCTGTCAAAGGCTGGAATATATATAAAATGCATCATCCCAGCCTCAGCTCTCTCAACATCTGAAGAGGCCTGGAGGCTTAAATTTTCTTCATCTGTAACGGAAGAAGGTCACAATTCAGGCATTACACACAAATCAAGCGATGCATTACACCAAATTACTGTTCTAGATATAAACATGATCAGCTCTGTTGCATCAGACCTATTGATATCCACCTTGAGAGATGTACTGTGGATGTGTGGAAAGTGTCTCCACTCTGTGCAGCCCACTCTAAAAGTGCCAGCTGTTCGTAAATGGAAAAGATTTGTGCAGTCTATCAGTAACATAATCATTGGTGAGAGAAGGGCAGTAACTTTCTGGCCATTCATTAATTCCGCACCAAATGACTACATCACGGTTACACATATCTTCAATATGCTGTCAACGACGGCAGTAGGATGCAACATTTAACAATCCAGTCCCCGTTTCCCAACTCTACACAGGTCACTGACATCACACTTACATCTCAGCCATTCTTTATATTAACACATTTCACATAAAAGCTGACAATCAATTCTAATTACAAAATGCGAAAAGTGGCAATTGGCACTAAACAAAGAAAAGTGCGAGGTCATCCTCATGGGTACTAAAAGAAATCCGATAAATTTTGGGTATACGATAAATAACACAAATCTAAGAGCTGTCAATTCGACTAAATACCTAGGAATTACAAATACGAGCAACTTAAATTGGGCCGGCCGCGGTGGTCTAGCGGTTCTAGGCGCGCAGTCCGGAACCGCACGGCTGCTACGGTCGCAGATTCGAATCCTGCCTCGGGCATGGATGTGTGTGATGTCCTTAGGTTAGTTAGGTTTAAGTAGTTCTAAGTTCTAGGGGACTGATGACCACAGATGTTAAGTCCCATAGTTAAAAAAAAAAAAAAAAAAAAAAAAAAAAAAAAAAAAAAAAAAAAAAAAAAAACCTTAAATTGGGAGGACCATATATATAATATTGTGGGGAAGGCGAAACAAAGAATGCACTTTGTTGGCAGAACACTTAGAAGATGCGACAAACCCACTAAAGAGACAGCCTATATTACACTTGTCTGTCCTCTGCTGGAGTATTGCTACGCGGTGTGGGCTCCTTACCAGGTAGAATTGACGGAGGACACCGAAAAAGTGCAATGAAGGGCAGCCCGTTTCGTGTTATCGCGCAATAGGGGTGAGAGTGTCACTGATATGATACGCGAAATGGGGTGGCAGTCACTGAAACAAAGGCGGTCTTCTTTGCGGCGAGATCTATTTACGAAATTTCAATCACCAACTTTCTCTTCCGAATGCGAAAATATTTTGTTGGCACCCACCTACGTAGGGAGAAACGATCATCATGATAAAATAAGAGAAATCAGAGCTCGAAAGGAAAGATTTAGGTGTTCCTTTTTCCCACGCGCCATTCGAGAGTGCAATGGTAGAGAAGAAGTACGAAAATGGTTCGATGAACCCTCTGCCAGGCACTTAAGTGTGAATTGCAGATTAACCATGTAGACGTAGATGTAGAACGACCACGGATAAGTACAGACTTAATAAACTGAAGATAACTGCACTATATTAATATGAGGTCACTGAAGCTATTTTGTCTATTTACAAATACACGAAAGAACTGGAGAGAAAGATCTTGGGAGATATGATGTGTCTGTAAATTGAAAAGCGAGCATCGCTCGTGGAGGAGGATGTCGCCTTTCCCGGAATCCATATCGGATGACTAAGAATCAATTTTCCCTGTAGCAGCGTAGAAAAGTATGCAGAAATTTACGTAGAATCTATCCGCATGCTTTTCTTGCTTTGGTGTTATTAGCAAAATCAAAAAAATCAAATGGCTCTGAGCACTAGCCCTAGAACTTAGAAGTACTTAAACCTAACTAACCTATGGACATCACGCACATCTATGCCAGAGGCAGGATTCGAAACTGCGACCGTAGCGGTCGCGCAGTTCCAGACTGTAGCACCTAGATCCGCTCGGACACTCCGGCCGGCTGTTATTAGCAGTTCATATCTGTATTCAATGTAGTGTCGTGGAAAATAATGTCGCATCATCTACGTCCACTGTCTCCAGTTCACAATCCACTGCACGAGTCGCACTTGACGCACAAAAACCACTCGCACGTGTGAGAGCGCCGCTCCTATGTGGAACATGTGCGTTCCGTCAGTTCTGAGCATATGGCACGGTATGGTCTTCCGTCCGACTAAAGAACCAGCGGTAGATTCGATGTGTTCAAGCAATCGTCACAACACGTCTATTCAGCTCCTTTTTTCTTTACATTATGATGTAGCTCTCCATTGTTATTTTCGTCACTCGTTTCCAATCACCCCTGACTAGTGGCTTCGCTCGTCACACCACCTCAAGCGTCGTTTAGCACTGACTACAGAAATTTGTGGCTTATGTGGCCATGCTTTTTAGCTCCATATGCGCAGTGTTTCATTAGCTGGCCTGTTGTTGGTACTTTGAGTTCCAAAGTACCAACAACAGGCCAGCTAATGATTCCTTCCGCTGATTTCATGCGACTTTTTGCAACCACCATCCGCAATGCTCGACGTTCCCGTCTCTTAGTAGATGAGGTATTGGTTTAGCTGTGGTTGTTTCTTCGCGTTTCCGCTTCACATTCACGTAACCAACAGTCGACTTGAGCAACTTTAGATGGGTTGAAATGTCCCTGATGGATTTGTTATGAACCGTGGTAAAAATTGTTGTTTTGAAGAGCGCGCCGCAGCGCGTTGTGTGAAGCAGTCGCCCTCCGTTTCTGGCGGTGGCGTCGCTGTGGCAATCACAGCTTTGGTGTCTCCCTCTGGTGGGAAAGGGGAAAGGTTGCCTGTTCACGTGCATTTAAGGGGCGCTAGGAGCACGCCAGTTGTTCAGTCTGGGTGAGACTGGAGTCAGTCTGGGGTCAGTCTCTCGTCCCCAGCTTGCTAGTCTGTCTCTCGTCCGAATTTGTGGCGCAGTGAGAGAACTCAACGAGTGGTCGCCCAGTCGGGGGCTTAGTTCCTGCATCTGAGTCTGCGCGTTAGGCCGCCAGTCGGCTCGAGTTGCTCGGACAACGGTCATTGGCGGTTGGATCGATCGGTTAGTCGGTCGCACACTTAGACAAAAGATGATTTGTCCGCCTTGAGCGTCGGTGCATGTGAGGTCGCATGTGGGCCGCGCCGTAGAGCGAGGGGTAGTGGCTTCGCGGCCGACACGAGAGCAACAGGAGTCGACCCACGACATCGGTCTGGCCGGTGCGAGCTGCGACGCCGTGAGACGGGAGATCGGCGCGTGTTCCACCGTCCACTGAAGCGGCTGGCAGCGCACGGTACGGAAGAGCGTTTTGGGGGTGCTGCGCCAGGTCTTCGCCAGAAATCGCAGTTTATTAGAAGTTAAGTGACTGCTGATATGTTGTTTCATTTACTTGTTAAATTCTACTTGTTTTCTTGGTGAGGTCACCAGCCACTTTGTTTTGGAGTCGTCCCACCATTCTTCTCCGTTTGCCCACCTGCGGGAAGGTGGTTATTTATGAATTGGGTGGTCCGTTTTTCCCTTGTGGAGTAGGGGCGGGTTAGGGCAACCTGCTGTTCGGGTTGTTCGGTAATCTCCCTACCAATCTGCTGTACGTTAATAGCTGCCTCTGTCATGTTTGTCGGATTCGGGGTGTTAACGAATTTATTGCTTGAAGTGTAACGGCCTAATTCCTGAAATATGTTTTTATCTTGCCTATCATTTTGAGAGGCGGTATATGTGTACTGTAGAGCATGTTTGTCCAACCTTGTATAATTTTATGTAAGATTGCATTTCATGGGCTTTTATTTAAATGATCATTTTAGTATATAAAGTTGCCACCCTTCCACCGTAAGACTTTTCTTAGAAGTTAAAATCAAGTTGCACCTTCGGTTGCAAATTAATCTTTTAATTTTTTGTACCATTTCCATCCCTCCTACGGGGTGCATAGTTTGTGTGCTTGTGTGAATTGTTAAAACTTTTGCTTTAAGGTAATCTGGTGTGTTGCAGATTTGCACCTGTGTAGTCTTTCAGGTGTTCTTGTAAGCGATCGTGACTACGGCGGTGTCAAAAGGGAGGGGCAAAGTTCTCAGCCCGAAAGCTCGTACACTCAAAAATTTGTTTCTTTATGCATCTGAATAAATTGTAACTTGATATTTAGAGGGTGGTTTCTCTTTATAATTTTAAATCTGTTCCTTAAAAAAAACGCTTTTAGGAATAAAATTCCCATTTGTTAAAAGCAATTTCATTTCGATTTCATCAGTTACACCCTGGCAACTACTTCCACGCTCACATAGTGTGAGTAAATGTGTTAATGTTCTTGATGAATCGCTAGTAAATAAAGTAAATTCTTAAGAAAAAGTTTTGAAAGTAAAATCACGGTTCATGTTACTTAGGTCACATCCAATGACTAATCCACGTTAGAAGTCACTGAGCTCTCCCCGCTGAATCATTCTGCTGTTGCTGTTACTGTACTGACAACACAGTGCTCTCCGCCTTCCTTTGTACTGACTGGTCCGCCTCTCGTGGCCTCTAGGGTCAATTCCTCATTACATACAGGTGTCTGGATAATTTTGATCAGATAACGTATTCGTACGAGCCGGAAATTAAGTAGCAGACTACTGTTTGGTGTTCCAGGGATGCCAAAACCAACTAAAGTGGTTCGTTGGTGAAGCACTTCCAAAAATATCTTCGCAAGTTTCTTTTCTCACACTGGACATGTCACGACCTGTGCTTTAGAGAACTGAAGTACAGTTAACCCTGAGTTGTACACAACAACTTGTTTGCTACAAGCAATCGATATTAACTCGAAAACGCTGCATAATTCTTCATCATGACCATACCAGCTGTCACACATCAAATTGACGCTCATTGCCCTTTTTCGTTTAATTTATCGCCTAACGGCTTATTTTTCTTCTCTTACGTCAAAAACAAAAAAAGAAGATGAGTGAGCAGCTTCTTTCACCATCTCAGGAAACTGCCAAATATTTCCAAAACCATGTTTTGCAGTTACCAAAGTCAAAGGGAGAAATTTTTCCCAGAATTGTTTCTAAGGTACGCAAACATGTATACCGGCTGAGTCGTAAACGAAGAAAACTACTGCGTGCAAAGTGTCACACAATGGGCTACAAACATAAATTCGATTTCCCCCTGTTTCTGTGTCTCTAAACGACAATGCAGTTGAATGCTGTAAGATAGACAAACACACTACTGGCCATTAAAATTGCTACACCAAGAAGAAATGCAGATGATAAACGGGTATTCATTGGACAAATATATTATACTAGAACTGACATGTCAGTACATTTTCACGCAATTTGGGTGCATAGATCCTGAGATATC
Organism: Schistocerca piceifrons; assembly: GCF_021461385.2. Lineage (NCBI taxonomy): Eukaryota > Metazoa > Arthropoda > Insecta > Orthoptera > Acrididae > Schistocerca > Schistocerca piceifrons. The sequence continues at coordinate 176,081,175 of NC_060144.1, forward strand.
AGTACCCAGAACAACCACCTCTGGCCGTGATAACGGCCTTGATACGCCTGGGCATTGCGTCAAACAGAGCTTGGATGGCGTGTACAGGTACAGCTGCCCATGCAGCTTCAACACGATACCACAGTTCATCAACAGTAGTGACTGGCGTATAGTGACGAGCTAGTTGCTCGGCCACCATTGACCAGACGTTTTCAATTGGTGAAAGATCTGGAGAATGTGCTGGCCAGAGCAGCAGTCGAACATTTTCTGTATCCACAAAGGCCCTACAGGACCTGCAACATGCAGTCGTGCATTATCCTGCTGCAATGTAGGGTTTCGCAGGGATCGAATGAAGGGTAGAGCCACGGGTCGTATCACATATCAAATGTAACGTCCACTGTTCAAAGTGCCGTCAATGCGAACAAGAGAAGACCGAGACGTGTAACCAATGGCACCCCATACCATTACGTCGGGTGATACGCCAATATGACGATGACGAATACACGCTTCCAATGTGCGTTCACCGCGATGTCGCCAAACACGGATGCGACCATCATGATGCTGTAAACAGAACCTGGATTCATCCAAAAAAATGAATTTTTGCCATTGGTGCACCCAGGTTCGTCGTTGAGTATACCATCGCAGATGCTCCTGTCTGTGATGCAGCGTCAAGGGTAACCGCAACCATGATCTCCGAGCTGATAGTCCAAGCTGCTGCAAACGTCGTCGAACTGTTCGTGCAGATGGTTGTTGTCTTGTCTACATCTGTTGACTCAGGTATCGAGACGTGGCTGCACGATCTGTTACAGCCATGCGGATAAGATGCCTGTCATCTCGGGATCCAGCACGGCGTTTCGTATTACCCTCCTGAACCCACCGATTCCGTATTCCGCTAACAGTCATTGGATCTCGACCAACGCCAGCAGCAATGTCGCGATGCGATAAACCGCAATCGCGATAGGCTACAATCCGACCTTTATCAAAGTCGGAAACGTGATGGTACGCATTTCTCCCCCTTAGACGAGGCATCACAACAACGTTTTACCAGGCAACGCCGGTCAACTGCTGTTTGTGTATGAGAAATCGGTTGGAAACTTTGCTAATGTCAGCACGTTGTAGGTGTCGCCACCGGCGCCAACCTTGTGTGAATGCTCTGAAAAGCTAATCATTTGCACAACACAGCATCTTCTGCCTGTCGGTTAAATTTCGAGTCTGTAGCACGTCATTTTCGTGATGTAGCAATTTTAATGGCCAGTAGTGTATGAAGCGGGCGTACCGACATAGGCCAAGGGGAAAAACCACCATGCGAGTGTTGTGGGTAGCCGACGCCGCTGATTAGAAGGCGATGCATGCGGCCGCTAGTGACGGTCTGCGTGACAAAGCGAGCAATGAAAGCTCCCACATCCATTTCGTTCCTTTTCACCAGCCAGTATTATGCATCTTCGCTAGTTGGCATAGGAAAAGGAGATGAGGAGGGACTGTATCACTGCGTTTCGTTATCTGGTTTTTGTGTGCTGGATCTAGTCTTAAGGAACGAATACAAAGAATCAGAATACAAAATACATCTACTCAGTTATGTTTCAGTTAATCCAATCGAATACATAGAAACACATGACCAGAAAGTGCAGTGGCGTTTCATAAGTACTGTCCGAAATGACGGGCATCGTCTGTGTGGCAATGTGCGACTCTTCGCAGAAAGGCTTGCTGAAGAGGATCGGCAGTGTCTGTATCTCTTCGCTTAGTATCACAGACAAGTTGTCTTCTGCATCGAAGGTTACTGACACCAACAACCCTTACTTCATAAATCACAAAAATAAATCCAGTGGATTTCTGGCTATCTAGCTGGTTATGCTGCAGCACCTCCACGACCAGTCTATTTGGAAGAGAAGGAATTGTACAGATGGGGTCGCATTTTGCCGCTGAAGTGAGTGGGGGCTCCATCATGGATGTACCACAGGTTCGTAGGAGAAGCCAAACTAATGTCTTTAAACAATTCTAGTAACGTAGCATCCAGTAAACGCAGATATCGCTCTCGTGTCAGCCTTCGTGGTAGCAAACGTGGCCCTATAGAGAAACCGATCAATAATACCACACCAGATATTGACACTGCATCATTGTCGATCTCTTGTACACTGTGCTGTGGCGGATTTCTTCTCCCCACTCGTGCCAATTACGCGAGTTCACTATACCCTTCTTCGCGAAAAAGGTTTCGTAGGTGAACAGTATTGTTCGTGAAAAATGCTGGTCGTGCGTCTGACGCCGTAGGAAGAATTTGCAGAAGTCCAGCCCCTTCTGGTAGTCTCTCGGCGACAATGCTTGTACCGTCTGCATGCGGAAGCGATGGTAATGGTATCTGTGCAGTACTCGCGTAACAGTAGATTGCGACAGTGCGATCGCAATGACGAGAGACTTAGCGCTTATTCTTCGGACCTCTGCAACAGTCTGTAAAAAATTATCTCCGTCATCCGCACTGTTCGTCGACAGTCTGTCCCGGCGACTAAATCCTGGAGGTGCTACACAAAGACCACAGTCCCTCAAGCGCTTACGCACAGAGTAAAATGTTTTTGCGGGTGGAAGGCGCCAGTTAGGTTCAAATGGCTCTGCGCACTATGGGACTTAACTGTTGAGTCCCCTATAACTTAGAACTACTTAAACCTAACTAAGGACATCACACACATCTATGCCCGGTGCAGGATTCGAAACTGCGACCATAGCGGTCGTGTGGTTTCAGACTGTAGCGCCTATAACCGCTCGGCCACTCCGGTCGGCGCTAGCTAGGAAACCTGTCGTGACAGAGTTGTCTTAAAATGTCAGGTGATGCGAATGTCCGTATATTCCTCGTTTGTAAAACTTGCCACTAGTAACAATGCGAAGCGTCCGTTAGCAACTGTAGAACTGGCGAGTATCGGCTAGAGCAAACAGTCCAGTGCTATTGTAAACACGTCATGCACGCCACGGTTTTCCTTCTGCCAATGCCCGCTCTTAACGTCTCAAGGACAAACAGTCCCTGACACGAGACAATACTCTATGTCACCGCCGCCAGCCTGTGGTTCGTAAGTTCTGATCCAATTCCACATACACTGCAATAGTATTTGTTATGTTTTGTATCTTTCAAAAGCTGGTAGGTACAAATCAGCTCATTGATGTGTCATTTGATGCATCTATGGCTGAACAACACGTCGTGATCGTGGGTTCTGTCTGTTCCTCGTTAAATGATTAATCGTTTCTTGTGTTTTATGTACATAATACATCAAGAAGAACAAAATCAAGAACGCTCCCTCACTTGTTGCACATAGCAGCATGCGGGCCTCACTGTATTTTTCCTCAAACGACTCGCTCTGTATGTTTTAAAAACGAATATTTTGAGCAACAATAAAACCATTAGCACAGAAACAAAGTTCTTCATTCAATATTTCTGCACTAACTTAAAAGTCAAGCCACTAAACGTGTTTCTTAAATATGATTGTAAGAGTCAGTATGTACAGTGCACCTGGCACGTTGTTCCTGTCCAACAGAGAGTGCACACTTGTTTATTGACAAAGTAAAAGCGTTTTCAGCGAGAGTTGCTGCGGCTAAACTCCTTCTCAAAACGTTGTTAGAGTAAATTTAACAAACTTGCCAGTAACTAGACCAAACAAACTAATTAGCAATAGCAGCGTGGAGTGGCTGCGCGGTTTGAGGCACCATGTCACGGATTGCGCGGCCCCTCCTACAGGAGGTTCGAGTTCTCCCTCGGGCACGAGTGTGTGTGTTGTTCTTAGCATAAGTTAGTTTAAGTAGTGTGTAAGTCTAGGGACCGATGACCTCAGCAGTTTGGTCCCTTAGGAATTCACACACATTTGAACACTTTAGTTAACAATAGCTCTTCTGATTAAACTCCGAGCGAGGTGGCGCAGTGGTTAGCACACTGGACTCACATTCGGGAGGACGACGGTTCAATCCCGTCTCCGGCCATCCTGACTTAGGTTTTCCGTGATTTCTCTAAAACGCTTCAGGCAAATGCCGGGATGGTTCCTTTGAAAGGGCACGGCCGATTTCCTTCCCCATCCTTCCCTCACCCGAGCTTGCGCTCCGTCTCTAATGACCTCGTTGTCGACGGGACATTAAACACTAATCTCCTCCTCCTCCTCCTCCTCCTCCTCCTAAACACATTGTTGTTGTTGTAGTTTTCTTTTCGAAGATTGATTTGATGCAGTTCTCCACGCTAGTCTATCTTGTGCAAAGTCTCCTCATCTAGTAATAATCACTACAGTTTATACCCATTTGAACCTGCTTGGTGTATCCATACCCCATTCTCCCTCTACAGTTTTGACTCCCCCACCCCCACTTCTCTCCATTACCAAACTCAGAATACTTGTTGCATAAGGATCTGCAAAACTTAAAGACAAAACTAACTCTCACATAATGTGTTGCTGTCAACTAACATAGCTCTATGAAACTTGGGCAAGTGTAATACAGAAGGCAACTGAAAGTAATATGTACTGAGATGATAAAAAATGATGCTTTTATACAAACAGGATAATTACACTGAAGTTACTGCGATTTATGATGGTCCTCTGGACATTACAAATGGCGGGACAAGTTGAGAGATTGCAGGGCACTTTCACTTCTGATTCGGCGTAGGGAATACGATCTACAGCTATTTGACTTCATAGATTGTGATGAAATGGTGGGCAGCGGTTTTTGGTCTCTAGGGAAAGAAATACGGTAAGCTTTACCTGTGTTCAAAGGAACAGGGTGCCGATTTAAACGACTGCATTGAAAGCACGACGTTGGTGGGGCGACAAAGCGCGTTTTTTCTGGAGAACGGTTGAGATATTTCCAGACAGTCCATGCAGAAACACATTAAGCTTGGCGCCACGGACAGAGGCAGACGTCCATGTATTTGGCCTAGCACCGAAAAGTCGCCGACAGCGCATTGTAGGCCTTGTTAGCGAGCCACCAAAAGAAATGTAAACGTTCTGCAAATGTCCATGGGACAGGAAAACTGGCGCCCAGACGTGCAGACTCTGTTTCAAAACATGTTTTGTCAATTCTAGTTTATGACCGTTGTTTGCACTTTGAAATGGACTCAATAGGGGAGATAACAAGCTGTTTATGGAGGGCTGTGCTTCGACCCTGTATTGTGTTAGCAAAAGACACGGCAAACATGTGGGAAAGAGGCCATGAAGCTGAATTTTTTTCCGTTTTCTGCCAATTAACTTTAAGTCTCTGATTGGTAAAATCGGTTTACAGTGTAAAGACCATTCACTGAGCTTAGAATGCCGGGCTTCAGCTCGTGATTGGCTTGTGTGAAATTGGGGGAAGTCAAAAAAGAGAAATATGCTTTTGGAACTGAGCTGAGGAGGCAACACAGAGAAAGGTAGATCGTCACTCTTGTACAAGTCTCTTGCACTGGCGCTTCACTAGTAAAGAACTGCAGGTCTCTACCTAAACAGTGAGACTTGTGTCCTTTACTAGGGCGCGACTTAGAGCCTGTGCCAGTCACCTTCTGAACCGTCAGAGGTACTGCTTATATCATCACAGTCACAACAAGTGACACATGGGTGTACTTATTTGTCTTGAGTCGCCCGTCTAAACATTTGGCGTATTCCGACACGCACGGTCGTGGCACGGAGTCAAATTGGTTTTACAGACCAGCAAACGGGTCCACCTGCACACTGGAATCCGTCAGGGTTTCAGAGGCACTTAGGGAAGTATCTGCATTCTGAATTAACCAAACGTGAGACCACGTACTTGCATTTTTCGGGAACGCGCGTTTAATAACAGATTGCCGCCGTCTATGACTTCAGTCGCCGAATACATCGTAGTGTGGCGCCTTGACCAGTAGGATGGTAAAGTATTCGCTGATGCAACGTAGGGCTATAATATCTACTTCTCAGAATGCTGTTCTTTCGAACCATATTCTTCCTTTTTTTTGTATTGTAGAATATACAGGGTGTTTCAAAAATGACCAGTATATTTGAAACGGCAATAAAAACTAAACGAGCAGCGATAGAAATACACCGTTTGTTGCAATATGCTTGGGACAACAGTACATTTTCAGGCAGACAAACTTTCGAAATTACAGTAGTTACAATTTTCAACAACAGATGGCGCTGCGGTCTGGGAAACTCTATAGTACGATATTTTCCACATATCCACCATGCGTAGCAATAATATGGCGTAGTCTCTGAATGAAATTACCCGAAACCTTTGACAACGTGTCTGGCGGAATGGCTTCACATGCAGATGCGATGTACTGCTTCAGCTGTTCAATTGTTTCTGGATTCTGGCGGTACACCTGGTCTTTCAAGTGTCCCCACAGAAAGAAGTCACAGGGGTTCATGTCTGGCGAATAGGGAGGCCAATCCACGCCACCTCCTGTATGTTTCGGATAGCCCAAAGCAATCACACGATCATCGAAATATTCATTCAGGAAATTAAAGACGTCGGCCGTGCGATGTGGCCGGGCACCATCTTGCATAAACCACGAGGTGTTCGCAGTGTCGTCTAAGGCAGTTTGTACCGCCACAAATTCACGAAGAATGTCCAGATAGCGTGATGCAGTAATCGTTTCGGATCTGAAAAATGGGCCAATGATTCCTTTGGAAGAAATGGCGGCCCAGACCAGTACTTTTTGAGGATGCAGAGACGATGGGACTGCAACATGGGGCTTTTTGGTTCCCCATATGCGCCAGTTCTGTTTATTGACGAAGCCGTCCAGGTAAAAATAAGCTTTGTCAGTAAACCAAATGCTGCCCACATGCATATCGCCGTCATCAATCCTGTGCACTATATCGTTAGCGAATGGCTCTCGTGCAGCAATGGTAGCGGCGCTGAGGGGTTGCCGCGTTTGAATTTTGTATGGATAGAGGTGTAAACTCTGGCGCATGAGACGATACGTGGACGTTGGCGTCATTTGGACCGCAGCTGCAACACGGCGAATGGAAACCCGAGGCCGCTGTTGGATCACCTGCTGCACTAGCTGCGCGTTGCCCTCTGTGGTTGCCGTACTCGGTCGCCCTACCTTTCCAGCACGTTCATCCGTCACGTTCCCAGTCTGTTGAAATTTTTCAAACAGATCCTTTATTGTATCGCTTTTCGGTCCTTTGGTTACATTAAACCTCCGTTGAAAACTTCGTCTTGTTGCAACAACACTGTGTTCTAGGCGGTGGAATTCCAACACCAGAAAAATCCTCTGTTCTAAGGAATAAACCATGTTGTCTACAGCACACTTGCACGTTCTGAACAGCACACGCTTACAGCAGAAAGACGACGTACAGAATGGCGCACCCACAGACTGCGTTGTCTTCTATATCTTTCACATCACTTGCAGCGCCATCTGTTGTTGAAAATTGTAACTACTGTAATTTCGAAAGTTTGTCCGCCTGGAAATGTACTGTTGTCCCAAGCATATTGCAACAAACGGTGTATTTCTGTCGCTGATCGTTTAGTTTTTATTGCCGTTTCAAATATACCGGTCATTTTTGAAACACCCTGTAGATGCATGGTGGTGGCTCAGTTTGATGCCATAACCTGGATTCACGTGTATGAAGTGAGTTAAAGTGAGTAGTGTTCGGGTTAGTGTCGTGTGTCGATCCCCAGCAGATCACTTTGTCCACCATAGATCCCATTTTAGTAAGGCTTTTGTTAAATTAATATTTTTTTGTATGATGATTCTTTGATAATTTTGTTGTCTTGTCTTGTTTAAGATCAATAAATCGATTGTGAATTCGACTACAACTTCTCCTTGAGTTCTGATTAACAGTTCCTTCGCATTTTTATGGCAGTCTAGATCAGAAACATAAGGGGTAGCTTTTTCATTTGGTGTCTACTGCGTGGATATTTTACTTCATTAACAGTAATCGTCTTTCAATGTTTCTCAATAGGTTGTGTGATCACCAGGGATGACAATGTATGGTCTGCAACATGTTACCATTCTGACCACAAGGTTGGTAAAGAGTTTCCTGGTAGGACGTTCCATTCCTCCACCAGCACGGCTGAGAACAACAGGATCGTCGTTGGTACATACGGACGTGTTGCAATACGCCTCCCCAACGAACTCCAGATGTGCTCTGTGGAATTTAATTCGGGGAAAAGGTCGCGTCAATCCATCCGTCGAATATCATCTCGTTCCAAGGGCTTTTCCACCTAGGCTTTTCAATGCTTTATCGCATCGTCATCCATAAAAATGAAGTCAGGGCCGAATAAACAACTGAAAATCCACACATGGGGAAGGTATACAATTTTACAATAATGTTGAGCGGTGAATGCAACGTTTACAAAGCTTTGGAGGTCAGTAAATCCATGCAACATAATGCCTCCACACACCAAAAAAATGGTTCAAAGGGCTCTGAGCGCTATGGGACTTAACTTGTGAGGTCATCAGTCTCCTAGAACTTAGAACTACTTAAACCTAACTAATCTAAGGACATCACACACATCCATGTCCGAGGCAGGATTCGAACCTGCGACCGTAGCGGTCGCGCGGTTCCAGACTGTAGCGCCTAGAACCGCTCGGCCACCCCGCCCGGCCTCCCCACACCACAACAGCTAGTCCAACAGGACGATCATGTTTGACAATGCTGGACTCATCGTCATATGGCGAGAGCTAATGCACCCAGGAAAATTATTGAACGTGATCGTTTTGATGGTATTCTGACCGGCCAACGTTATTGTAGACACTGCACTCCTTCCCCATGTTTCTGAGCGGTGCATTTGTCCATTACTTCATTATTATGGATGACAATGTGCGACCGCATAGAACTGCGCAGGTGAAGGAGCTACTGGAACGAGAGGAAATTAGGGGAATGGACTGGCCTGCCCGTTACCCAGATTTAAATCCCGTCGAACACGCGTGGGATGCGTTGGAGCGACGTATTGCAGCACTTCCACACGCACCAGCGATCATCTACCAGTTGTCAACAGCACTGGAGGAGGAATGGAACTCCAGCCACACGAACTTCTTACTAACCTCGTGGCCAGCATAGGAGCACGTTGCAAAACATGTGTTACCGTCCATGGTGATCACACGCCCTATTAAAACCACGTTCTGATTTTTTAAATGTCCAGGAGACCATCATAAATCGCAGTGACTTCAGTATAACTATTGTCTTTGAATAAAAGTGCCATTTTTGTTCGTCTCAGGGTATTTCCTTCGGTTACCTTCTGTACTACAATGTGTCAGTTCTTTCCATGTACGGTACAAGTTCCATCGAGCTACGTTACTTGGCAATAATACATCGTACGATTGTTATTTATGTCCTTAAGCTTCGCACACCAGCATACAAACTACTCGTTGAACTTTCTTTCTCCTGAGGCAGACAAACTTGCACGTTTTAGTCATCAACTCAAAATATAGCGACACACTATTAACTTTGTGTTTGTTTGCAACTGCGAGTCTGCAGTCCTAGTTTACATTGAAGTAGCCGCACGACTTTGCCGTAGCACGCCGCTAGAGAGCAAATGGCGCAGCCTATTGGCAAAATGGCGTATCGGGCGGTAATTCGTTTTCTGCAATAACCGTGATGAGTTGGTGGAGGCTTACAGCAACAGTGCACCAGACGATGGTCAGGAGGTGCAAACGCTTCTAGTGTTGTCAAAGAGGTGTGAATGATTAAGAACGAACTATCGGACCAGGTCTCTGCGAAGAATCAAGCTTCGCAAGAGTAGAGATAGTGGTGCTCGAAGCCCGGCGTATCAAAAGTGAGGTAAGAGTGGAAAAAGTGAAAATTAGTCGTCGATTAGTTTTCAACATGTTGCATCATATTTTGAATCTGACAGAGGTCGCCGCACGCTGGATTCCGCAACTGCTCGTATCGCCGAATCAGAGCAGCAGGCAAATCCAAATGATTTTTTAAGCTCCTTATTACCACGGACGTGTGACCCTGAAACTAAGGAGAATACGAAGTAGTGGAAACACTTGAGTTCACCCCCATCGAAAACGGGGAACACGCAAGCACCGTCGGACAAAGTGATACTGACAGTTCTGATGTGCTGCTAACAGATTAGGCTATTAATTGTCAAACCGGCAAACCGTCACAGGAGCATACTACTGAAACCTCCTGAAACTGTTCATGGGGGTGTATTTGCCCCACTACGACGCTCCGACTCATTTTACTCAGAATACACTCACACACGCTAATACTTCGGGCTGTCAAATTTTGCCACTCCCTCTTCTCCTCCCGTACTCTCCCGTCATGGAGCCTAGTGACATCCTCTTTCATCAGACGAAGAAACCATTGTGTGACAGACATATCCACAATGACGTCTTTGTCAGTTTCGAGGTGGATAATTTTCTGAACAGGCAGAGGGTATACTTCTAAAATCAAGGTCATCGCGACGTCATCAATCCTTGAGAAAATATATTGCACTGATGGTTGAATGTGTAGAGACGTTCTAACACTGTCGCTAAGTTTCATACTCATAGTTGGATTTTTAGAAACTATAACTAAAACTTTATGACCAGCCCTCATAGTTTAGCCGGCGAGGTGCATAGTTTGTTTTCTTCCTCGAAGAAGAGTGCTTGTTTATTCCTGATTTTGCGGAAAACAAACGCCCTTTGCATACATGGCGATTCAACACCCCCCACTGCTGTGTTTTATGCAATCCGCAAAACCTTCAAATACCATCATTAAGATTTTCATACTCTCTCACAGGCTACATACAAACCATTAGTCCTACATAAAAAACGAATGACACCTTGTAAGAAATTTAATGTAGCTAATTTTGTACTGGGATGCGTTTTCTCTAGAGGCTTTAGTTTTTGAATTATTCAAGAAAAACGTACAAAAGTGACCTTTAAACGCATTTTTCTTGAATAACTCAAAAACCATGGCCCCCACCGAAAAAGTATCCCAGTAAAAAATGTAACTACATTAAATTTCCTACAAAAATGTCATGTTCATTTTTTCTGTAGGACTAGTAGTTTGCACGTAGCGAGCGAGAGAGTATGAAAATCTAGCATATGGTATCTGGAGGTTTGCGAGCTGCATAAAATCCAGCAGTAGGGGCAGGTGAGTTACCCATACTTACCAGCTATCTGCGAGTTGTAGGGACAGTGTGAATGGACTGGAGTCCGTTTAGGTCTTATTCAAACGATCAGAAATAGGACTCAGTCGTTGACTACAAACATAGTATGGACATGCCAGTTTTTTTCCCCTTCCTTTGACCAATGGGTTCGCACTAAGTTCAGGAGTCCCAGGTAGCGTACCGTTCTCTACTTACAACCATGCATACTAGTTTTATGGATCAGCTCAATGAAAAATTACGCACAAGAGTTCCCATCACATACAAGTTTTCTCAAATACGAACTATGAATTATTGAAACATCCTCCATACTCACTAGAAATGGTACCCTATGAGTTGCATTTATTCCTAGATCCAAACAAATTAGTCGACTGAAATAGTTTTTAGTGTAATGTATAGGTTGTGTTATCTTGTAGAGGTCCCAGAAGTGCACTTTAGAGTTCAGTCAATGGTAAAATGCTGAATTTGTGTATCGTGTATCGAACTGGGGACCTAGAAACGACGGAGAGGCTTCGTGGTTCACAACCCTACAACAAAGTGCCTCAGCAGTCCACTCACCCCACCGCTGCCCCACACCGAACCCCCAGCGGACACCCCCCCCCCCCCCCCCTGGAAACGTCTCATACCAGACGAGTGTAACCCTATGACCCCAAATGTCTGCGAGGTAGAGTAATTATGGTGTATGCGTACGTGGAGACAGTGTTTGTACAGCAATCGCCGACGTAGTGTAACTGAGTCGGAATAAGGGGAACCAGCCAGCTTTCGCCGCGGCAGATGGAAAACCGCCTTAAAAACCATCCACAGGCTGGCCGGCACACCGGACCTCGACACTAATCCGCTGGGCGGATTCGTGCCAGGGGCCGGCACGCCTTCCCGCTCGTGAAGCAGAGCGTTAGACCGCGCGGCTAGTCGAATAGTGCGCAGACTCGTTCGAAGAAAAGCCTTTTACTTGTACAGCGGGAAATTTTCTCCCTGCCCTAGCGGTGGCAGCTCATAGACCAACTGGGCTATGAGCGGAATGTAAGTGAATAAAGTAAACATGTATCGATGGTAAGGCTGTGTGTTTGTTAAACGTCGTGACTTTACTTTGAGGCGGTGACTTTACTATCCTGCCCCTGTTCTCCTGCTTACTTACTCCACGTCCTCCTGCTCTCTCTGCCTCTCTCTCTCACGCACATACACACAAGTTGCTGGAGCCGGCTGTGGCGCCGTGCCGCTGTTTACACGGCTTCTCTAATTGATTCCGGCCTCCTCCGGCGCCCCTAAAACTGAGCGCGGGACTTGGCTGGCGGGCCCGCAGGCAGCAGGTGCCCGCACTCCACCTCCACTCTTAACATTTTCTTAAACTTCTCCTCCTCCTGGTCTCCTCCTACGACTGCGCAGCAGCTAAGTTCCCCTGCCGTTTTTCCGAACGTCTCCAACAGCGCACGGAAACTGCAAGGGACAGCTGTCTACATCTATTTTGATAGGTCTGGTAAATTTCCATGGAAAAATGGTACATTTTGGTCGTGCCTTCACGGTCGGTAAGCTTGATTATTCCAAGGCTCGTGTATAGAATTTCAGCAATGTACAGAGTAAAGTTCGCTGTTGACTTTCGTCTGAATTGGCCAGTATGTCGACTGCGACTGAAAATGAAGAAAACCAAGTTCCGTGCTGATAATAAACACTTACATCAGAAGGGATAGACTGCCGCACAAATCAAAACAGAACTTTGTGAAGTTCACACGGACTCTGCTCCATCATTAAAGACCATTTACTTTTGGATTAATGAATTTAAAGGTGGATTAATGAATTTAAACGTGGTCTGACAAGCACCGAAGACGAAGCGCGTTACAAAGGAAACCATTGGTAAAATCCATAATATGGTAATGCAGTACTGGCAAATAAAAATTTTGAGATTACTGAGGCTGTAGGTATCTCAACTGAGGGAATACGTAACATCGTGCGTGGCTATGAAGAATCTGTGTACAAGGTGGGTGCCGCGGTTCCTCACCGTCGACCAAATGCGCATCTAACATAACATTTCAGTACAATGTTTGACGATGTTTAATCGCAGTCCGCGAGAATTTTTGCCCCAATTTGTGACTCTTGATGAAACTTGGATTCATTATAACACACCAGAGTCAAAACGGTAGTAAAAACTAATGCGAGGGTCACTCCAAAAGAAATGCGCACTATTTTTTTAAAATCCGTCTTTTATTCTACATGTTTGAAAGTTTTACAGTTTGTAGGTACATCCTTTAGGAGCAATATTTTCATTTCTCCAGCCGGCCGGGGTAGCCAAGCGGTTCTAGGCGTTACAGTCTGGAACCACGCGACCGCTACGCTCGCAGGTTCGAATCCTGCCTCGGGCAGGGATGTCTGTGATGTCCTTAGGTTAGTTAGGTTTAAGCAGCTCTAAGTTCTAGGGGACTGATGACCTTAGAAGTTAAGTCCCATAGTGCTCAGAGCCATTTTTTCATTTCTCCACATAATTTCCATCCCTCTCAACTGCCTTACGCCATCTTGGAATCAGCGCCTGTATACCCGCACGGTAAAATCCTGGACCAACCCTGTTGGAGCCACTGTTTGGCAACGTGGAGAGAGTCATCATCTTCAAAACTTGTTTCACGAAGAGAGTCTTTCAGTTTCCCAAAGAGATGAAAGTCACCTGGAGCCATGAATGTAAGGCGGGTGTTACAGTATTGCCCATCCGAGTTTTGTGATCCCTTTCATGGTTTTTGACTGACATGTGGCCGTGCATTGTCGTGCAACAGCAAAACATCCTGCTTTTGCCGATGTGGTCGAACACGACTCAGTCGAGCTTGAAGTTTCCTCAGTGTCGTCACGTATGCATCAGAATTTATGGTGGTTCCAATTGACATGAGTCCACAAGCAAGAGTCCTTCGGAATCGAAAAACACCGTTGCCATAACTTTTCCAGCTGAAGGTATGGTTTTGAATCTTTTTTTTCTGGGTGAATTTGCATGATGCCACTCCATAAATTGCCTCTTCGTCTCTGGTGAAAAATGATGGAGCCATGTTTCCTCAGCTGTCACAATTCTTCCAAGAAATTCATCTCCACCATTCTCGTACTGTTCCAGAAGTTCGCTGCATACTGTTTTTCTTGTTTCCTTGTGAGCCACTGTCAACATCCTGGGAACCCACCTGGCAAAACCCTTTTTAACGTCAACACTTTCAGTATTCTGCAAACACTTTCTGCCCCTATCCCAACGTAGCGTGACAATTCGTTCACTGTGATGTGTCTGTCAGCAGTCACCAATTCGTTAACTCTCTGCACATTGTCTGGAGTGTGTGCAGTACGAGGCCTGCCGCTGCGAGGACAATCCTCAATATTGCCGTGCCCGCTTTCATCACGTAACCTGCTAGCCCACCGACTAACTGTACTGCAATCGACAGCAGCACCTCCATACACCTTTTTCAACCTCTTGTGGATGTTTCCCATTGTCTCGTTTTCACAGCACAGAAATTCTATGAGAGCACGTGGCTTCTGACGAACGTCAAGTGTAGCAGCCATCTTGAAGACATGCTGTGACGGCACCACTCACGGGAACATGTTGAACTAAGTTTGAAAACAAGCGGGAAGGATGTATCTACACACTGTAAAACTTTCACACATGCAGAATGAAAACTGTATTTTTACAAAAATAGTGTGCATTTATTTTGGAGTGACCCTCGTATAATGGGGCGGGTTGCCTACATGCCACGCAACAGCTTTGGACGAAAAGGCAGTTTTGCAGCAGCTGCACTAGATCCGCCCTAGCATCGCCACCAGGGGTCGCGGACCTAGGGGTGGGGGTGGCTATTTGTATCCGCCACCCACGTGACCTAAAATAATTCCTGCGATAACCTGCCGCGCGACGTTATTTAGACCCACACTCTGTCGTGCAAGGGCAATTCACGTCGAGTCAGAGCTGCAGGCTGACATCTGCTCCACTACCACGACGCTGCCTGCTGCCGATCAGCTGCCACATCGACGGACACCGCCTGCCTTCTGGAGCTCCGCCGACGGTCCAGTCTCCGTAGTGGGATGTCGTAACGTAGGATCTATATCGCTGTGCATGTGCTCCAAGTAAACTCTTGTGGAACTTGTTTTCCGTGTGCAGCAGTGGAGCTTCGTGAGTATTAGTTTTTTGAGACTCGACCAAGTACGAATCTTTTTAGTTATTGAACAAAGGCCCTCAGCCTGTCAGTCTTTTTTGAATGTTAATCAGTTTGTTCCGTCGTAGCAGACGAGCGTATTATTTTTTCAGTAAACTGCATTTGTGGAAAATTAGTGACTTTAGTTCGTACTATGGATTCTTTAAAAAACAATGGACGAAGGTTTGTGAAAGTGCACCGAACAAGGCAAAGGCCATTTTGACAGCTGGTAGAAAAAAGGCAGAAACATAACTGGCCCCTATTATGCTTCATTTTTTGATGGTTTGAAATTTGCATTGGCTGCAAAAAGACGAAGGTTGGTACGCAAAAAGATGCTCTTTCACCAGGGTAACACCCCATCCCACACATCAGCGATAACAATGACGAATGTGCAAGAACTGGGCTTTGAACTTGTTCCTCATCCATTCTGTTCGCCAGACGTAGCCCGAAGTGACTTCTTCATTTTCCCTAACTTGAAGCCGGCCGAAGTGGCCGTGCGGTTAAAGGCGCTGCAGTCTGGAACCGCAAGACCGCTGCGGTCGCAGGTTCGAATCCTGCCTGGGGCATGGATGTTTGTGATGTCCTTAGGTTAGTTAGGTTTAACTAGTTCTAAGTTCTAGGGGACTAATGACCTCAGCAGTTGAGTCCCATAGTGCTCAGAGCCATTTGAACCATTTGAACCTAACTTGAAACTTTGGGTTACTGGGAAGAAATTTTAATCAAATGACGAAGTAATAGGTACAGTCAACGAGTATTTCGTAGAGTTTGGCAGAACCCATTTTTCCGATGGGATAAAATAGCTGAAGTAACGCAGGCCCAAGTCTACATCCGTCAAAGGAGACTACGTCGAGAAGTAAGGAGAGCTGTTCACGAAACAAACCAGACTTATCAAACTACACTCGTGTATCTATACATTGCAAGTCACTGTATGTTGTAAGGAAAAAAGTAATACCTTATTGGCTCGAATAAAAGTCGCTCCTTCAATTTTAAGGGAGAAAAAGAGAGGAAGAACCTCAGTGGAGAAAAATTTATGTCACATTGCCGATTTACGAGACCAACATTTTTTCGTAGTATGATAGGCCGCAAAATTAAAAATGCAGTGAAAATCCGATGGAGCTCTGTGCAGATGTTTTGCACAGTGTCTGTAGTATGCCCGTCGATAACGTCAAGTCGCACTTTTTAGTTCTAAGCGCACAGTCAGCACGTAAAGACGGCTAGAACAGTGCAGTTCATAAACTGTAAGTGATAAGCGTGACAGCAAAGTCCTTCCGCCGCACACTGCAGCCGCAGCAAAGACGTGAAATGTTTGATCGCCCACCATACAACCCAAGGTTTCGCTCTCTGATTTTCATCTCTTTCCTCACATGAACCACTGGCTACGAGGACAATGAGTTGCAGACCAGCATTAAGAATTGGCGAAAAGCACAGGCGGCTGCCTTCCATGACAGGAACATTGGAAAGTTGGTGCAACGCTACGACAGGTGTCTAACTCTGACCAGCGGCTATCTACAGAACTAGCTGGAAGGTGTAGCTAACTGTTGCAAATAAAATATTTTTGATTTTCATTGTCGTTTCCATTTTGCGACCTGTCGGACCAAAAAAGACTCTCATACGAACAGACCCGCCAAGACAGCATCACGCACTGTTTCCGGAATCCGGGTATTCAAGGATGAACGATGAGGGCTGGTGAGTCGCCCAGTCTGGATGTGGTTTTAGGCGGTTTCCCATAACCAGCTAGGTAAACACCGAGCTGGTAACCACTTCTCGCCTAAGATACGCGCTAAGTAAACATTTAGAAAAGGACAGATGGGGGGGGGGGGGGGTTCAGGAGCGGCATCCGGTCACCAATTGATTGCCACTAAAAACGTAAACTCCGTCCACCGGGCCTGGCGGACACCATGATACCGACCAGCCGCCTTGTCATCGTCAGTCCACAGGCGTCACCGGATGTGAATATGGAAGGGCATGTGGCCAACACACCGCTCTCCCGGCCGATTGTCAGTTTCCAAGATCGGAGCCGCTACTTCTCTATCAAGTAGCTCCTCAGGTTGCCTCACAAGGGCTGAGTGCACTCCACTGGCCAACAACACCGCTCGGCAGACCGGATGGTCACCCATCCAAGTGCTAGCCCAGACCGACAGCGCTTAACTTCGGTGATCTGACGATAACCGGTGTTACCACTGCGCCATGCCGTTGGCACCAAATGCCAGTAACATTGTCAAAATCCAGATAAAAATGTAGATCCCGTAGAGAAACGGGAAAGGGCAAGAAAAAAAAAGAGAAGGTTATCTATTTAGAAGTACAGAAAAGTCACACTAATCTGGACTTCACTAATTTGAAATTCTTAATAATTAGGTATTCTTTTGTTGTGAAGTGAAACGTTGCTTTTCTGTGTCGAACATCGGTCATGGCATACTAGATTTGGCAAGTGTCATCGAAGTCCTTTGCGATGGCATGCTTCAACAAAATCTCTGTTTACAAGCAACGTCATTTCGAATAAAACACTGGAGCTTTCGATAGCTGTCACCACCATGGTCATCAGTTGAAATAACTATCTTCCGGGGATGGCATGGTGTTCTGCTTATACAGATGTCATGACAGCGTCTGGAACCTTCCAGATAGAGCCGAAGTGGCGCAGGCGCTGAAGGCGAATAGGGCAGCTCTTAGCGGTTCCGTCCCGCAACGAGGTTGTGATGTCACACTGATCGGCTCGGGGACCATAAGAAATACGGGCCTCACAACGAAATAGTGACGTCCCACTAGTCGGCTTGTCCGCCAAATTGCGAGAGCTCGGCTCCGTGCAGGGCCCACGGAAAAGTCAATATGTAGTCACTAAAGGTCTTAACTTTGTTGTGTCCACGCTTTTGATAGCGCTGTCAAGAATTATTAAACTCGTCCGAAGTAGTCACTCGCCCCCCCCCCCTCCCCCCCCCCCCCCACCCCCCGCCGGAGGCAGTGTGACGTGCTGTGACGCTGCCATTACATCTGTATAAGCAGAGCACCGTGCCAACCTCGGCAGTCAGTGATTTCAACTCCTGATGACGATGGTTGAGCCAGCTAGGACTGCCAACTGCTGCAACACATACAGGATTCCAACGATCACTCTAAATTTTTGCACCAGTCGGTTGTTATTTTGTTAAGGCAAGGACAGAAACAAAAAAACGTATGTCCTATGTTAATCAGTGTAGTGAAAAAAAACTGTATTAAGAACCTTGAATGTAAATACCATAGAGCTAATTTACGCAGTTATAAAAGATTCAAAATGGTGAACATTGAACACTTACATGTATCATTCTATTATGAGGCTAATCTCTAACATTATCCGTTTCCTGCAATGTATATCTCTTTTCTCTCCTTTCTAGATATACGCTTAACCGTTTAACTCTCTTAGAAGGTGAATTTGTGATTATTACTTCGATGTTGTTTTCACACAAATTAATGTCGAATGTCGACCGTTGGCGATTGACGTCCTTCGTCCCTGTTGGTTCGGAGCTGCTATTACATTGGGTTGTGTAGTACAGATCATTCATTCTTGTTGCAAGTTTCAAACTTCAAAGTATTGTTTAATAATACATAAATTGTATTATTTAAATTACTTTGGTTATAGTTTAAATAAGCAAATTCAAACTTAAATCCATTGAGTAACACATGTTTTAAATACGTAATGCATTGTTCAGTACCGTGATTCCGAGAAACGTATTAAAAGACAGAGGCATACTTCATAACATTGAAGAGCGACATATAGGTCAAACACTGGAGTAATCTTGACAAATGAGTGACATGAGTAAGATAAATAGCACAAAAATAGGTAATAGAGAATTTAGCGCGCTGTACAATAACGATACTCGATAATTTTTGTAAATTTCAACAACAACACTAAGCTCATTTATACAGAGGGGTCCAAAAAAATGTATCCACTGTTTAAAAGTCCATAACTGGCAAACTAATAGACGGACTTGTCTCATCTTTGGTAGTGTAATATTTTGTAGTTCCGGCAATCGCCACACAAGCGTTGTATTGCGTTGTTTTCATTTGTCAGATGACAGTTGGCAAATAGTCAGTGTTTTGTTCTTAGTTGCACCTAGTCACTCGAGTAAACATGGCTGGCGCAAGGCTTACATTCGATGAAAGGAAGTCGGTTTTGAAGTGGTATTTTAAGTAGGAAAACATTAATTAGGTTCAACGGCAATGGTGAAATGAGTATCAAACATAGCCACCCACACGTTTAACGATTCGTCGCATTCGAGACAAATTTGAAGCCGAAGGCAGTGTTAAAGATGTACACAAACAACGATCTGGACGGCCTGTAACAGTAACAAGTCCAGCTAACTCCCGTCGTGTGTTACAACAATTGACTCGCTCACCACAGAAGTCTGTGAGACAATGTGCCTGTGAAACTGGAATGAGTCGCTCAAGTGTTCGGGGAATTTTGAAGACAGCAAAGTGGAAGTGCTACATCCCACAATTGCTGCACGCAATGAACGAGGACGACCCAGATCGTAGAATGGAGTACTGCAAGTGGTTTACTAACATGGTGCGCAACGATGAAGAGTTTGCAAAGATGATTGTGTTCAACTCAATGGTACAGTAAATCGCCACCATTGCATGTACTGGGTCGCCGAAAATCCGAACGTCCATGTAGACAAAGCCGTGAATTTGCCAAGAGTAAATGTAAGGTGTAGGTTGGCTTACCGGGGCTTGATTGGGCCATTATTCTTTGACGGCACAGTTAGCGGTGAGGTGTACCTTCAGAAGCTTCAGACATCCATTTTAACTGCCATCCGAGACTTGTATGGAGACGGAAGAGTTTACTTTCAACAAGATGGTGCCCCAGAGTTAGGGCGTACTCGACGAAAATCTACCAAGAAGATGGATAGGCCGTAGAGGTGCTGTGGAGTATCCACCAGGTTCCCCAGACCTAACTCCTATGCACTTTTACCTGTGGGGAACACTTAAGGACGTCGTTTATCGACAAAAGCCACGCACAATGGATGAACTTCGAGAATCCATCGTGCATTCATGTACAAATATCCAACTGAACACGTTGGAGTCAGTAGTTCGTGCTGCAGTTCGGTGGCATCGTTTGTGTGTGGATGTTAATGGTGACCATTTCAAACACATACAGTGATATATTTAAGTTGGACTTTAAGCTACACTTTCACCAAAAATGAGACAACCCCGTCAATTAATTTGCAAGTTATCGACTTTTAAACAGTGGATACATTTTTTTGGACCCCTCCGTAGTAAAACGTTAACAGGTTTTCTCACTTTCCAACGCTTACCGGCGACCGACGATGAGCACCTTGTCTATCATTGTGGCCACGATCAGGCAACAAAGGCAAATCCTCTTCAGTTCGCTTGTTGAAGCCCACATGGCAAGTAGTTTTGAATTCCATCGTTGTGGTCGCTAAAGAGTGTATTAAAGTGCAGTACAGTACAATACATAAGAGGCAATCAAATAGTTTCCGTTCGAAGGCCGTGTTGTTCCGAATCGGTACGTCAGTCAACGAAATTACCGTGAGAATTTAGGCAATCATCCCAGCGATTCAACAGGCTGAAGAAACTCATTTGCGTGAACACCGTATCCTGCTCCATGAAGAAGTCCGTAATTGCCTGTTGCACATATCTGACCCTTCAAGACCTTTTTTAAGAGACCGAAGGCGTAATATTCGCTTGGGGAAAGATCAAGCTACAGGGTGGGTGCTCGACTGTCTACCAACTTGTTGTTGTCCGTAATAGATGAGGCTGGTATCCCAGATTGATCGGTGTCTTGTGTCGAATTGCAACCATACCACAACGGTGCGTTTTGACAGGCAAACTGCCCCAAACACATTCCTCATGCTCCCATGGACGTCTACCGGTGTTTGTCCTCTGGTACAGGAAAAGAATAAAAACACCTTGGTCCTGTTTGGACACATTTGGTAATATCGTCGCCTAGTTCACGTTTCCGGATTCACCACACGCACGTTGGAAAGTCACGAATGCCACACTAATCCCTCGCATGCAGGTCTGTGCTTATGCAGCGTAATTCAGCTGCCTCTGTCTATGGGATTTATTCAAGCCGCAACGCCTTCAAAAAACATGCACAAATTTTGATATTCTAACACTCGCTACATGCAAACTGTTACTCCTACAGACTATATGAACAGAACCTTTTTGTAGGAAATTTAATGTGGCTAAATTTTGTACTGGTATAGTTTTGTTAGAAGCCACAATTTTGGAATTATTCAAAAGCGTTTTTCTTGAATAACTTGAAAACTGTGGCCTCCAATGAAAATATGTCCCAGTACAAAATTTATATACATTAAATTTACGTCAGAAACGTCGTGTTTATTAGCGAGAGGATATGAACATCTCGCGCGTGGTTTTTGATGGGCTGTATAAAACCTATAGGAACGGGCAGCTGAGTCACTATGTATACCCATATACATTATGTGATCTAAAGTATACGGACACCTGGCTGAAAATTACTTACAAGTTTGTGGCGCCCTCCATCGGTAATGCTGGAATTCAATATGGTGTTGGCCCACCCTTAGCCTTTATGACAGCTTCCACTCTCGCACGCAAACATCCAATCAGGTGCTGGAAGGTTTCTTGGGGAATGGCAGCCCATTCTTCACGGAGTGCTGCTCTGAGGAGAGGTATCGATATCGGTCGGTGAGGCTTGGTACGGAGTCGGCGTTCCAAAACATTTCAAAAGTGTTCTGTAGGATTCAAGTCAGGACTCTGTGAACGCCAGTCCATTACAAGGATGTTATTGTCGTGTAACCGCTTCGCCACAGGCCGCGTATTATGAACAGGTGCTCCATCATGTTGAAAGATGCAGTCGGCATCCCCGAGTTGCTCTTCAACAGTGGGAAGCAAGAAGTGCTTAAAACATCAATGTAGGCCTGTTCTGCGATAGTGCCACGCAAAACAACAAGGGGTGCAATCCCCCTCCCTGAAAAACACGACCACACCACAACACCACCGCCTCCGAATTTTACTGTCGGCACTACAAACGCAGGCAGATGACGTTCACCGGGCATTCATCATACCCACACCCTACCATCGGATCGCCACATTGCGTACCTCGATTCGTCACTCCACACAACATTTTTCCCCTGTTCAATCGTTGAATGTTAACGCTTCTTACACCAAGCGAGGCGTCGTTTGGCATTTACTGGCGTGATGTGTGGCTTATGAGCAGCCACTCGACCATGATATACATGTTTTCTCACCTTCCACCTAACTGTCATAGTACTTGCAGTGGATTCTGATGCAGTTTGGAATTCCTGTGTGATGGTCTCTTCAACTGTCGGCGACCTCTGTCAGATAACAGACGAGGTCGGCTCAAATGGTTCAAATGGCTCTGAGCACTATGCGACTTAACTTCTGAGGTCATCAGTCGCCTAGAACTTAGTACTAATTAAACCTAACTAACCTAAGGACATCACACACATCCATGCCCGAGGCAGGATTCGAACCTGCGACCGTAGCGGTCGCTCGGCTCCAGACTGTAGCGCCCAGAACCGCACGGCCACTCCGGCCGGCGACGAGGTCGGCCTGTACGCTTTTGTGCTGTGCGTGGCTCCTCACTTTTCCACTTCACTACCAAATCGGAAACAGTGGACCTAGGGATGTTCAGGAGTGTGGAAATCTCGCGTACAGACGTGTGACACAAGTGACACACAATCACGTCATCACGTTTGAGTTCCACGGAGGGCCCCATTCTGCTCTCTCACGGCGTCTAATGACTACTGAGGTCGCTGATACGGAGAACCTGGCAGTAGGTTGCAGAGCAATGCACCTAATACGAAAACCGTATGTTTTTGGGTATGTCCGGATACTTTTGATCACATTGTGTAGGTGTTCCGCAACGTTGCGTATACGCTGCAGCAAAGCCTTCAAACGGAAACTTTTTGATCGTCCCTTTCTCGGGACATTTTGTCTTTGGCATCCTATGAATCCATTTCACAACGTCGCAGCAGCATAAGTTATTAAACTGTACTAGATCTAAAAACACAACTGACTTTCTCTTCCTTTATATAAAAATAAACAGCTTACGTTTTGAGACACTTGTCACAAACAGTTGAAATGACCTTGTGCTACTCAGTTCAAATCGTTAAGGCAAGATCTAAAAACACCACTGACTTTCTCTTCCTTTATATAAAAATAAACAGCTTACGTTTTGGGACACTTGTCACAAACAGTTGAAATGACCTTGTGCTACTCAGTTCAAATCGTTAAGGCAAGATCTAAAAACACCACTGACTTTCTCTTCCTTTATATAAAAATAAACAGCTTACGTTTTGCGACACGTGTCACAAACAGTTGAAATGACCTTGTGCTACTCAGTTCAAAGCGTTAAGGCAAGTTCGTGCCTGATCTCGACTGCGAAATATTGAGATGCCTACGGCGCATGTACAAAATCCACGACACTTTTGAACAGGATGTCACTACGAGCGTTGTAACGACATTAAAAATAGGCAGAGCGCTTACGGACAACTCTTACGCAGCAGTATAATCACGTGACTTTTGGAGTCTACAAATGTTAATAACAAAAATTCAGTTCTGCACATCTGAACGCTCACTTCTTCGATATTTCTAACGCTTGATTATGCAGCAGAAACTTTGTTTTAAAACATTAACAATATATTTGTGTCGCTGATAATGTTGACAGTTGACTCCGCTGTTGTGCAAGGCGTACCATCGTGACAAAAACAAGTTCATTTGATATCCAAACCATCTTTGTGCCACCTTACCTTCGCATTTTCCTGGACCATGCCAGTCTCCTGCACCTGACACTGGCACAGGTCCACAGTGGTCATGGGGATCAGCATTCCGAATGATTGAAAAAATGCGCAAGTCATTCTCGTTTTCGAGAACGGTCGTTGAACACACGCACTGAAATGAACCGATCGTATGACACTGATGGCCGGAAGGTCCTACCTGGGGTGCTTCGGCCGCCGGCTCGCAAGTCTTTTGACTTGACGCCACATTGGGCGACCAGCGTGTTAATGATGATGATCACACCAATGGAGAAAGTCTCCGACGCGGCTGGGAATCGAACCCAGGCTCGCGTTACGACATTCAAACGTGCTGACTCAGCTAAGGAGGCGGACCAGAGAGGTACTAAGCTATAGGCTTATGTCTCGGAGGTTGGTCTTTTGCAGAAACCTTAGTGCCGATAGCATAAATGACAAATATAATGCTTTTCTCAACACATTCCTCATGCTCTTTGACAATTGCTTTCCATTAGAACGTTCTAAACACGTTACTATCAGTAAAAGGTAGCCTGTGTGGCTGACTAGTGGGAAAAGGATGTCATGTAGAATGAAGTGGAAATTATATCAAAATGTTAGAAGCAGAATAAAATAAAAACTATATGGTCCGTCATGAAAGAAGTGTCTGGTCAGCAGCACAAGGTCGACGATATAAAGTCAGTTCGTGGTAAAAATATTTCTATTATTGATAAGTCACATATATGTACAGTATTTAACAATCGATTTTTGAACATTGCTGGTGAATTAAATTAAAACTTAGTGCTACAGGGAATCATATAAATCTCTTGGAAAATGCATCTCTGAAACTGATGTCTGAAATACTCCTCTGTGACTGACAAGGGGGAGATTGAGTCAATAATTAAATCACTGAAGACTAAGGACTCTCATGGATATGATGGCAGAATAGTAAAGTACTGTGCTGCACATGTAGCCATGTACTTAGCCACATTTGTAATTTTTCCTTTAAGAATGGTCAGTTTCCTGAACGACTAAGGTACTCAGTAGTAAAGCCTCTTTATAAAAGGGGAGAAAGGGATAATGTAGACGATTTTAGACCTATTTCTATGCCCTCAGTGTATGCTACAGTTATTGAAAAGGCTGTTATGTAAGGGTAATTGATCACTTTGTTTCACATAATTTGTTATCAAATGTACAGTTCGGTTTGAGAAGTGGTTTAACAACTTAAAATGCTATATTATGTTTTTTCTGAGACGTACAGAATGGATTAAACACAAGGTTTCGTGCGCTAGGCGTCTTTTTTATTTAACTAAGGCGTTTGACAGTGTTTATCACAAAATATTGTTCCAGAAGTTGAACCATTATGGAATATGGGGAGTAGCTCACAATTGGTTCATCTCTTACTTTAACAACAGAGAGCAAAAAGTCATTATCCGTAATGTTGAGAATGGCTGTGATGCGGGGTCTGAGCGGGGCATGGTCAAATGGGAGGGGGGGCTGCCTCAGAGATCAGTACTGGAGCCACTCCTATTCCTTATTTATATAAGTGATATGCTCTCTAGTATTACAGGTAATTCTAAAATATAACCATCACAAAAAGTTTTGCATCACCCCGGTTCCTAGAACTCCTGATGATAGACGTTGACTGTGAATATACTATCACAGACGCAGCCCTTTGAGTGTTGAGGGGTGTCACTAAATCCGCCCAAAGATGGAAAAAACCACGCATGAGCAGCACATATTAGACGGAGGGAGTCCGACAGCCCATTAGTTCCAGTCATTCCACCAGGAATGAGGTACATGGTTCGTGTTGTCTGTAATGTAACCATGCCTAGACGGTCAACGCCGCGGTTCGATGGTATCCGCATTGTTACTTTGTGTCAGTAAGGGCTCTCAACGAGCGAAGTTCAAATGTTCAAATATGTGTGAAACCTTATGGGACTTAACTGCTAAGGTCATCAGTCCCCAAGCTTACACACTACTTAACCTAAATTATACTAAGGACAAACACACACACCCATGCCCGAGGGAGGACTCGGACCTCCGAGCGAAGTGTCCAGGCGTCTCGAAGTGAACCAAAGCGATGTTGTTCGGACATGGAGGAGATACAGAGAGACAGGAACTGTCGATGACATGTCTCGCTCAGGCCGCCCAAGGGCTACTACTGCAGTGGATGACCGCTACCTACGGATTATGGCTCGGAGAAAACCTGACAGCAACGACACCATGTTGAATAATGCTTTTCGTGTTACGACTCAAACTTTGCGCAATAGGCTGCGTGATGCGCAACTACACTCCCGACGTCCATGGCGATATCCATCTTTGCATCCACGACACCATGCAGCGCGGTACAGGTGGGCCCACCAACATGCCGAATGGACCGCTTAGGATTGGCGTCACGTTCTCTTCGCCGATGATTGTCGCATATGCCTTCAACCAGACAATCGTTGGAGACGTGTTTGGGGGCAACCTGGTCAGGCTAAACGCCTTAGACACACTGTCCAGCGAGTGCAGCAAGGTGGAGCTTGCCTGCTATTTTTGGTGGCATTATGTGGGGCCGACGTACTCCACTGGTGATCATGGAAGGCGCCGAAACGGCTGTACAATACGTGAAAGCCATCCTCCGGCCGATAGTGCAACCGTATCGGCAGCGTATGGACAACGATTCGCCCCCCATCGTGCACACCTTGTGAATGACTTCCTTCAGGATAACGACATCGCTCGACTAGAGTGGCGAGCATGTTCCCCAGACATCATCCCTATCGAAAATTCTTGGGATAGACTGAAAAGGGCTGTGTACGGACGACATGACCCATCAACCACTCTGAGGGATCCACGTCGAATCGCTGTTGAGGTGTGGGGCAATCTGGACCAACAGTCCATTGATGAACTTGTGGATGGTATGCCACGACGAATACAGGCATGCATCAGTGCAAGAAGACGTGCTACTGGGTATTAGAGGTATCGGTGTGTACAGCAATCTGGACCACCACCTCTGCAGGTCTCGCTGTATGGTGGTACACCATGCAATGTGTGGTTTTCATGAGCAATAAAAAGGGTGGAAATGATATTTATGTTGATCTCTATTCCAATTTCCTGTTCAGGTTCCGGTACTCTCGAAACCGAGGTGATGCAAAACTATTTTGATGTGTGTATTTTTGTTTGCTGGTGACACTAGCTGGGTGGTAAAGGATGTTGTGTGCAACGTTGGCACTGTTTCAAATGGTGCAGTTCATGACACAAGGTCATGGCTCGATGAAAATAAATTAACTGTAAATCACAATAAGACTCAGTTTTTACATTTTCTAACATACAATTCAACAAAACCCGACGTTATAATCTCACAGAATGGGCATATGATGAGCGAAAGTGAAGCGGTTCAAATTTCTTAGTGTTTAGATAGATAGTAAACAGTCGTGGAAAGCCCGCGTTCAGGATCTTGTTCAAAGACTTAATGTTCCCATTTTTACTATTCGAACGGTATCTAAAGTAAGTGATAGTTCGACACGAAAAGTAGTCTACTTTGCTTGTTTTCATTCGCTTATGACTTACGGTATTATATTTTGGGTAACTCTTCTCATTCTTAACGATATTTTTGGCTCAGAAACTGGCGGTTCAGGCAGTAAGTGGTGTAAGTTCGCGAATCTCTTGTCGCCCCTTGTTCACAAGTCTGTGTATTCTGACATTGGCTTCTCAATATATATATTTTTACTGTCCTTTCTTGTTAACAATATCAGTTTATTCCAAAGAACTAGCAGCTTTCACTCACTTAATACTTAACTTAAAAAACATTATCAATCTGCATTTGGATCGCACTTCCTTGACTTTTGTGCAGAAATGTGTGCAGTACACTCCTGCATCCATTTTCAATAAGCTACTACAAGATTACAAAAATCTTAGCAGTAATCGACACGGTTTCAGATCGAAGCCGAAGAGTTTCCTCATGGATGACTCCTTCTATTCTGTCGCGGAGTTCCTTAAAAAATTAAGCTGATTCCTGTGTTATATTGTTAATTGCGCTTACATAAACACATGGCTTGTCGTTTTTTGGGTTCATAAACATTTCATATACTGACAAGTTCCATGACATTGGAGATTGGCTCCTCAGTTTGGTCCTGCGGAACTGGACGTATAAAATAAACCAAAATAAATGTACTACATTCATGTATTTTAGCACTAGTAATTATGGAGACTGAAAACAACGATCGGGTGAAAGTCAGGTAGCTTATTTGATCCACGAGACCCAGAAGGCGGAGATACAGGTGCTGACTTTAACGCCGTGTTCCTTGACTTCTGGAAGGTGTTCGCTACAGCTCTGCAATGCCATCTAATGGACGAAATAAGAGCGTACGGAATATGAGACCAGCTATGTAAGGGGACTGAATAGTTTCTAGCGAACAGAACACGGCTTGCTTCGGGAAAACTCCAAGGGAGTGTTATAAGACCATTACTCTTCACAATACATGTAAGTGACATAGTGGATAACATCAGAAGTTCCATGAGGCTTCTTGCGGATGATGTTGTTGTGAGCAGAGAAGTCGCATCTCTAGGAAATTATAACGAAATGCGGAGGATTGAGGCTTGGTGCACCGACTGTTAGTTGACCCTGAACATAAAAAAAGTTGAAAGTATTGCGCATAAATCGCAGAAAGACAAATTTTCCTATGTTAATACGAACGCAAAACGATCGCTGGGAGCAATCATATCCATGAAATATCTAGGAAAGTACGTGCGAAGCGACTGGAAGACTCACCAGGAAGCGTAATACACCCGAAAAGGGGATAACTTACAAAGCCTTCGCTCGTGCAATACTTGACTATTGCTCATCCGTCTGTTGGCCGTGTTTTATAGGATTAATCGATAAGACAGAGGAGATTTAAGGTTTATTCAGTAAGCGTGTTAGCATCGTGGAGGTGTTCAGTCAAGTCCAACGGCAAACACTCCACGGTGTGGCTTACTTTTAAAATTCCGAGGGGGTACGTTGACAGAAGACTCAACCAATACAGGGTGTTCCAGGAGGAATGGGCAATATTCAGGGATATGACAGGAACGATCAGTCGAAGTAAAAATGTGTAGCTAACATGGGCTCTAAAATACATACATTAAGACCTAAGAGGACTTTTTCAGTTTCGATACCTTGAAATAAATCTCTTGAATTTTATTGTCCAAGCAATAGCATCGACAGTATCATTATTTTCAGTTCTATTGGACCAAAGCAGAAAAAAATGTGTAGTAAACATGGGCTGGAAAACGCATACCTTAAGAGTTATGAGCATTTTTTCAGTTGAAAGAATGTATTTCACAGTAGCGAAGGTGAACAAGTGCTCATTGCTTCATAGGTATGCATTTTGCAGCCCATGTTTACTAGACTTTTTTGCTTCGAATGACCATGGATGACATATAGCAGAACATTGACCATTCCTCCTGCGGCACCCTATATATTGTTTCCTCCTACGTATAACTTGCAAAAATTATATACATTCGAGCCCACGCGGGTGCTTACCAAAACCGTTCTGTCTGTCAACCATTCGCTACTGGAGAAGAAAAGGGCGACATTGAGAGTCGTACAGAAAGTACCCTATGCCACCCATCTTAAGGTGGCTAGTGGAGTATAGATGTTGAAGATGAAGTAGATTTAGATGAAATTGTACACATTTGTGGTATTAAAAGTTGGGGTGATAGCAAGTTATATATTGCCTAACACACAAATTGAGGCACCCAGAAGATATGGTCGGATGCCGATGTAACTACATATACGTACACATGACTGGCGGGTATGCAGATGATTAGAGCTGCAATTCTCTGTGACAGGATAATGGCCACCAGAGAGCATTAGTGTTGTTTGTGTTTAGTAGTGTTACCAGGCGTGGTAGAGCGTGTAAGGGGCGTGAACAGCGTCGAAAGTTGAGTGACGATTGCGAAGGACATGGCGCATAATTCTTGGACAGCATTGTCATCACCTGCCACAGTTCACTGTGGTCTTCATTTGGCCGTCAAGTCAAATCGTGCAATACCCAGATTTGTGGGACATTTGGATCTGAAAGCAGCCAGATGTTGGACTCCATGGGAACGTGGCGGCAAGCATACTTATCTTCAAGGTTCCAGTTCTGCATTTGTGACCATCAGGAGAAAGGATCGCCGTATCGTGCACCAAGCACATCGTAACCCCTTCACATGTACGCTTGCCATCCGAAAACAAGTAATGGACTCCCTATAACATTCTGTCATCCCGCACCATTCGAATTTGAGTGGTCTCCGATACCTCCAAGAGGCCGTACATAAGATTTCAAGGCCCTACAGACGTGAAGTATAATGTTACTTATAATCCGTCTTGATTGCAAAATTTTTTATTCATATGACCGGTTTCGGTTCACTCAGAACCATCTTCATATCTGTAACAATAATGATACTAATTTACTATTTCACGGAAGCAAATCCTTTTTATCCTATCTAATCAACATCAAATGCACCAAAACGTACCTGATATTTCAGTTACAGGAGTAACCCGTCCAAATCCAGCTGCGTCACATAAAATTGGTTGGCAGAGTGCACGAAATTTATATTAATTATAACACTATTACCGACAGGTGGCGTCTGGTACATTTGTTACATTCCATTTGCACATACTGTATTCAGTAGATTTTTTTTTTGATCTCCAAAAATACTTAATTAAAATACATAGATGTCAAGGTTAAAATCTGTACTGATCAAAATTAAAAACCAGTAAAATTATCATTTTTATACGATCTAAAAAACATAGGGCGGTTTATATATCTATGGTGCTGGTGTGGACTTGCTTTCCTCTACGGTCTGCTTCCGTGGCTCCCGCCATTTCGGTGTTGTGCCGCGATCCGCTCAGTTGTCTGCTGTCCATCGCCGCGGGCAAGAGGGCCGCGCAGGAGGGCCCCGTCAACGACGCCAGGCGCTGCACGCGTCTTCCGGCTTCTCCACCGCGCACCATCTCTCATCCCTCGGCCTGTATCTCCACACGCAACAGTTGTCATCTTAGTAAGTCGTCATAAATACTAAAATAGGCGTTATGATTGAATTCGCTTTGCTCGTTGAGGATTAAATCCGGATCTTTATTTTTGTGGGTGTATATTTCAATTTCTTCCAAAATGTTAAGAAACCGTCCCTTATGAGCTCTATGGAGGATGTTTAAATTGTGTTCAATGTTCGTGACTGAGTGCTTTGAGGCAGCCATATGCGCCCCAAAAGCTGTTTTGTTTTGAGAGTAGGTGTGCTCCCTGAATCTGGTTTCAAAGTTCCTACCAGTCTGCCCTATATATTGTTTACAGCAGTCATTAGATTTGATCTTATATACACCTGAATCCTGAAATTTATTCCTACTATTACATATTCTGTACCGGAGCTTCAATTTTAACGTGTTATTTGTTCGAAACCCTATTTTAACGTCGGATTTACGAAAGCATCTTTCAATCTTATCTGTAATTCCATTGTAAGTGAGAGCCACATATTTTTTCTTGTTGTTCCTCTTAACTGCGACTTGACTTCCTTTTGTTTGTTTCATTTGCCTCTTCTTTATCTTCCTATCAATATTCATCACCTGCTTACACTGGCAGGAACTTTGAAACCAGATTCAGGGAGCACACCTACTCTCAAAACAAAACAGCTTTTGGGGCGCATATGGCTGCCTCAAAGCACTCAGTCACGAACATTGAACACAATTTAGACATCTTGCAGAGAGCTCATAAGGGACGGTTTCTTAACATTTTGGAAGAAATTGAAATTTACACCTACAAAAGTAAAGATCCGGATTTAATCCTCAACGAGCAAAGCGAATTCAATCATAACGCCTATTTTAGCATTTATGACGACCTACTAAGATGACAACTGTTGCGTATGGAGATCCAGGCCGAGGGATGAGAGATGGTGCGCGGTGGAGAAGCCGGAAGACGCGTGCAGCGCCTGGCGTCGTTGACGGGGCCCTCCTGTGCGGCCCTCTTGCCCGCGGCGATGGACATCAGACAACTGAGCGGACTGCGGCACAACACCGAAATGGCGGGAGCCACGGAAGCAGACCGTAGAGGAAAACAAGTCCACACTAGCACCATAGATATATAAATCGCCCTATGTTTTTTAGATCGTATAAAAATGATAATTTTACTGGTTTTTAATTTTGATCAGTACAGATTTTAACCTTGACATCTACGTATTTTAATTAAGTATTTTTGGAGATAAAGTTAATCAAAAAAAATCTACTGAATACAGTATGTGCAAATGGAATGTAACAAATGTACCAGACGCCACCTGTCGGTAATAGTGTTATAATTAATATAAATGACGTGCACTCTGCCAACCAATTTTATGTGACGCAGCTGGATTTGGACGGGTTACTCCTGTAACTGAAATATCAGGTACGTTCTGGTGCATTTGATGTTGATTAGATAGGATGAAAAGGATTTGCTTCCGTGAAATAGTAAATTAGTATCATTATTGTTACAGATATGAAGATGGTTCTGAGTGAACCGAAACCGGTCATATGAATAAAAAATTTTGCAATCAAGACGGATTATAAGTAACATTATACAATCACTGATTACTGCTATCCCATTAGACATTAAGTCTGTTTTTGCAAAGACGTGAAGTAGGTGACAACTTCATCCTAGTCGATGACAATGCAAGACCGCATCGTCCTTTGGCTGTGTCTCCATATCCTCAAAGATGCAACATCAATCGACTGCATTGCCCAGCACAGTCCCCGTACATGAATGCAACTGAGCATGGATGGGACCTATTGAAGGTGGCCATTGCAGTATTCCGAACCCACCATCTTCAGGACCTCACTGAAGCTCCACTGAGGAGTGGGACCTCATACCCCAAGATAAACTAGACGGTCTCACCCGGAGCATGTCTCGCAGAGTGGAGAAACTCATCCGTGTGTGGGGAAGACATATTCTCTACTAGTGACTGATTATCAGCCACATGAGATAAAGATTTTCACTGTTTTTGTTTTCGAGATGTACACTTAGGAGAGAGCCGGCTTTGTCTTGTAATGTTTTATTTGTAACTAACAAAAATCATTCTTGTTTTTTGAAGGAATAATGTTTATATTGTTAATAAGGTATTGTACGAACCGCAGTGGATGTATGTCACGTACATTATGCATCCTCATGTATTACCTGTCATACAGCAGTACCACAATAACATTTTTCAACAGGACAATACTCGTCCTTACATGGTATTACGATGCGAGTCGGTAACTGGAGCTGCTAGTGATAAATGGATGGAAGATGGTCGTAGGAATGTGGGCACGACAGCAAAAGTACACTTTAAATAAATATAATTCTCTCAACTTGTGCCAAAAAGCTGCTACACTGTTGACAACTTGTGGCAGCCGTGGCTAGCTGCAAGCAGAGGCCCGACACAGCTGTGCGTCTCTGCACTGTGGATGTTTGCCGACAGAGCAACTGGAAGCAATCTCGACTAGAGCACTGGTGTCCAGGTGCCCGCCGCTTATAACACCGTCCTGGCGGTCTCCACTGGTCGGCGGTCTGGAGGTTCTTCATTGGTGCGTCGCCCATAGGTATATTCAAGACGCTGGCTCTGGCAGTATAGATAAGCTATGATGCTACAGATGGCACGTGTCTCATTAAACTATCTGCGTGATGCTGAGGTACCCCAATAACTAGGAAGATTCCCAGATCTGTCCTCAATAGAGCTTGTGTGGTACCAGCTCGGATGTCGACTCCATCCCACTACCAGTGTCCAGGATATCAAGGTCCATTTAGAACAGTTGAAACCTCCCCTTAGAAAAAATTATGAGGTACTGTGCTGATAAACCTCTTAAGTTATTTGATTTTCAAACAGCTGAGCAAACTGAACGTACTCAGACATTTCTCTCTTCACTTATTCTGATCATACCTAAACTGACACACAATATTTTTAGCGCAACGCAATCTGGCTTTCAATAATCCCTACAAAAGAATGGCCCTGACTAACAATGACCTATACCTTTCATGAATCACTTACCTCACAAAAATCTTCGTTACTCAAACTATTGCAATACAGCGAGCGCCAATACTGCCAGCTAAATAAAGGATTCTAACTACTGAAGGCACTAACTACTGACAGGCATAGTTAGCAAATGAAAGATTTTGATGGAGAACAAACAATGTATTTACCTTAAATGTGTTCAAAAGTCATAATATATAATATATCAGTTCATGACATCCAGTCTTACAAATTTCGTTTTTCTGACAGACACACGTCCAGATCGTCCGCTCTCAAAACTCCGCCATCTCTCTTCCCACATCCACCACTGCTGGCGGCTCACCTCCAACTGCGCAACGCTACGCGCTGTTTACATCCAACTGCCCAACACTAGAATAGCGCATATTCCAACAATGCCAACCAGCCACAGACTACACACAGCACAGCCAGTGATTTTCATACAGAGCGCTACGTGACGTTACCAACATAAAAATCTAAACAG
Organism: Schistocerca piceifrons; assembly: GCF_021461385.2. NCBI lineage: Eukaryota > Metazoa > Arthropoda > Insecta > Orthoptera > Acrididae > Schistocerca > Schistocerca piceifrons. The sequence continues at coordinate 176,115,482 of NC_060144.1, forward strand.
CCTACTTACACGGTTGTGGGCCAGCTCGTCTAAGGAGAGGATTCACAGCTTGTTGCCGGCCGGAGTGGCCGTGCGGTTCAAGGCGCTACAGTCTGGAACCGAGCGACCACTATGGTCGCAGGTTCGAATCCTGCCTCAGGCATGGATGTGTGTGATGTCCTTAGGTTAGTTAGGTTTAAGTAGTTCTAAGTTCTAGGGGACTGATGACCTCAGAAGTTAAGTCGCATAGTGCTCAGAGCCATTTGAACCACAGCTTGTTGACACTCTTCCCAACCGCAAGAGTGCCTCCGTCTCCATCGAGGCCAGAGGGGGTGAAACGTTATACTTATATGTAGGTTCATACTGCCAAGATCTTGGCAGTTATGACTCGAATTTATAATTATTGACCAACGTCATAAACCCTCTCAACACGTGAAAATTCATTTCAGTTCCTCCTCTTCTTCTGGGTGATTCACATTTTTGTTAGGCAGTGGAGGAGGAGGAGGAGACAGAGGCTGTAACAAATTGTGATTTTCCTCTTCCCCCCCTCCTCTGCCACCCTACCCCCTCCCCTGCCTCCCTGATCTCAAACCTACACTACTGGCCATTAAAATTGCTACACCACAAAGATGACGTGCTACAGACGCGAAATTTAACCGACAGGAAGAAGATGCTGTGATACGCAAATGGTTAGCTTTTCAGAGCATTCACACAAGGCGACACCTACAACGTGCTGACATGAGGAAAGTTTCCAACCGATTTCTCATACACAAACAGCAGTTGACCGGCGTTGCCTGGTGAAATGTTGTTGTGATGCCTCGTGTAAGGAGGAGAGATGCGTACCATCACGTTTCCGACTTTGATAAAGGTCGGATTGTAGCCTATCGCGATTGCGGTTTATCGTATCGTGACATTGCTGCTCGCGCTGGTCGAGATCCAATGACTGTTAGCAGAATATGGAATCGGTGGCTTCAGGAGGGTAATACAGGACACCGTGCTGGATCCCAACGGCCTCATATAACTAGCAGTCGACGTGACAGGCATCTTATCCGCATGGCTGTAACGGATCGTGCAGCCAGGTCTCGATCCCTGACGCTGCATCACAGACAGGAGCGCCTGCAGTGGTGTACTCAACGAAGAACGTGGGCGCACGAATGGCAAAACGTCATTTTTTCGGATGAATCCAGGTTCTGGCGACATCGCGGTGAACTTACATTGGAAGCGTGTATTCGTCATTGGCATACTGGCGTATCACCCGGCGTGGTGGTATGGGGTGCCATTGGTTACACGTCTCGGTCACCTCTTGTTCGCATTGACGGCACTTTGAACAGTGGACGTTACATTTCAGATGTGTTACGACCCGTGGCTCTACCCTTCATTCGATCCCTACGAAACCCTACATTTCAGCGGGATGATGCACGACCGCATGTTGCAGGTCCTGTACGGGCCTTTCTGGATACAGAAAATGTTCGACTGCTGCCCTTGCCAGCACATTCTCCAGATCTCTCACCAATTGAAAACGTCTGGTCAATGGTGGCCGAGCAACTAGCTCGTCACAATACGCCAGTCACTACTCCTGATGAACTGTGGTATCATGTTGAAGCTGCATGGGCAGCTGTACCTGTACACGCCATCCAAGCTCTGTTTGACTCAATGCCCAGGCGTATCAAGGCTGTTATTACGGCCAGAGGTGGTTGTTCTGGGTACTGATTTCTCAGGATCTATGCACCTAAATTGCGTGAAAATGTAATCACATGTGAGTTCTAGTATAATATATTTGTGCAATGAATACCTGTTTTCATTTGCATTTCTTCTTGGGTTAGCAATTTTAACGGCCAGTAGTGTAGATTCGCATCAGATTCGATATAATTTTTTAATCGCTGTGTTTTGACGACAGAGAGGAGGAACTAACACGTTCTGTCGCCTGGGGAATTCGGCGTCGTCTATTCAGGAAGTCGCACAGGCAAAGTGTGAAGCGCAGACCGCTGGCGGCCGGCAGATGTAGATGCGAGCGCCGTCTGCAAAGAGACGTCGGCCAGCCGGGTCCCGCAAGCGAAAACGGCGACGCGGGTCCGGGGCCGCCATCTGTGTGATTGGACGGGGCCCACTTGCGGCCTTCCTTTCCATTAGAGTAATGGCGCCGGCCTGTGATCTGCCCCGCAAAGTGGCCGACGCCAAAGTACTCGAGCTGCACAGCGTCGCACTCGCCCGCCCGCCTCTATCCACCTCCTCCTCTGACGGCTTCAGAATACGATGGCGAAGCCAGTGTCATGACGTAGGTGGGTTGTGGTGGGAGAGTCGCCTCCTCCCCTTCCCCCTCCCCCCGTCCCTCCGATACCAGTGAGGCACCTCCGCAACACCTAGTCTGCGTACGCAAGCCTCGCGCCACAGTTACTTTTGTTTTGGGTCTTAGCACATTGTGGAAGGAGCCCGAGTACGATTCGACCAGCGGCAGTCAGACAGAGGCGCCCCAAGTCTTGCTCGTGCTGCGCGCCAAAAATCGTAGGTAACGTGCGCCGCCTGCTTTCTGTTGGTAATGTCCGCCTCCGTAGCCAACCACCATGCAGAGAACACGCGTGCAGTTCCAGGCCGGGTCGGAGATTTTATCCGCTCGGCGACTGCGTTTTGTGTTGTCATCATCACTGCATCATAATCGACGCGCAAGTCGCCGAATTAGCGTCAAATAAAAAGAGTTTCACTTGGCGGCTGAACAACCCCAGATGGGGTCTCCCAGCCAATAATGCCATACGATCATTTCATTTCATTCTATTGTCGGGCCATGCAGAATGCACAAGAGACGCAATGTAAAATGTAGACTTTCAAGCCTGGGAATATCACACTTATTAAAATATTCGGGGCTATTACGTCGTGGTCGCATGAACATACGTTTCGTTTCCTCTTGCGGAGGACATCTTAAAGTTTGGATTTAGTTTCTTCGAAACTGGCTTGCTACTAACTGAAGTCAAATTCCGCTTCCGCGTGATCCCTCGCTTAGGTGTGACGTCCCGTGTTTTGAATATTGTACCGCAGTTGGCCATTGCCAGTTACTGTAATCCTCTGCTGCTATCACCTCATGATGGAAGATTGGTACACATGTTCTTCAGCACCGGAATCCAGATGTCATTCAGTTTTACAGCATTCTCCTTCCGATCAAAGTTACTGAGGTATGTAGCAGCTCCTTTGGCCTCTCTGTATAATTATTTTTAGGATGTCCGCTTGTGGCTGCCAGTATCTGAGATTTCTCGAAACGAATCCAATGGTCTCGTGGGTGCAATGCAAGTTCCGCAACAGCTGGTCTGTTTCTCTCTATCTATAATTGCTCTTGTGTTCTTCTAGTTGTTTTCCGACTTTTCTTTTGGTTCAAATTTTCAAATGTGTGTGAAATCATATGGGACTTAACTGCTAAGGTCATCAGTCCCTAAACTTACATACTACTTAAATTATCCTAAGGATAAAAACATACACCCATGCCCGAGGGAGGACTGGAACATCCGCCGGGACCAGCCGCACAGCCCATGACTGCAGCGCCTCAGACCGCTCGGCTGGTCCCGTGCGGGGTTCTTTTGGTAGTAACAACTAATACATCCTCACGACAACGCGGAATTATGTAAATTCCCGCTTCTTTTGGGCTGAAAGCCCATATATGAAATAAATAAATCAAAATAACGTAGCGAAGCATTTGAATTATTGTATCCTTAAACTGGCATTCGTAAAACAAGTGTAGTAGTAAAAGTTACCCTAAAAAGTGGCACCCAGGATGTTTCTGCAAAGCGTATTCCGAAGTCAGTAAGAGCCAGGAGGGAAAAACGTGCCGAAAAAAACAGAAGAAAACATCCTGGTGGCGTTCAAATCATTATGCAGCTCTTTGTATGCCTGAATGACACAAAATGTACCACACTCAGGCAAATCGTGTACAGAACGGTGCTTAGAATTATTTATTCGAAACAAAAACGCGATTCAGTAAAACATTTCGGATATGTGTTTATTTTTACATTTGATAAGGAGATTTTGAAGAGCGGGTGAACTAAGTTTTATCATTTCAAATGAAACATCGTACACATTAATGCACTGACAGTTTCAGAGCAACAATTTTCGGAAAATGTGTTAAAAGCAGCAGTCCAGCTGTCCATATAGGGCGACTGTGGCCAGGCTCGGACGTGTTAAGTCTTCTGACTGGTTTGATGCAGCCCACCACGGCTTCGTCCCCTGTGCCAACCTCCTCATATTAGACTAGCACTTGCACTGAACGTCATCAATGACTCGTTAGATATGTGCTAATCTCTGACTTCCATTACAGATTATACTGTCTGCAGTCCCTTCTGATATAGGGGGGCAGTCAAATGAACACGAGATAGACGCAAGAAAGTAAATAAACTGTGTATTATTTCAAAAGTAGTCGCCATAACTGTTCATACATTTATCCCACTGTGAGACAAGACGGTCAGTGCCTCCATGGAAAATTTTTTGCGGTTGTCTACGGAACCATGATTGTACCTGGGCATGCAGCTCTTTGTCTGAAACAAATCGCTGGCCAGTAACGTCTTTCTGCAGGGACCCAAAAATTTGTAAATAGCATGGGGGAGCGGGACTGTATGGAGGATATGCAAGGGCCTCCCATCTTAACTTCTACAGCGTAGTCGAGACAATCTTCTCGACATATGGCTCCTGTACATCCTCCATAAAGTCCTGAGATCTCCCCATTCGATTTCCTTATTTCTGGTGTGCCGAAGAAAGACATTCGTGGCCGTCTATTCGCTTCGGACGAAGAGGTGCATGACTGGGTGTAATAATGGTTCCGTACGCAACCACAATCATTAAAGGTGAGCCATGGCGGCTAGCTCAGAGTCGATCTTCCACCGAAAGCGATTCAGTAAAACATTTCGGATATGTGTTTATTTTTACATTTGATAAGGAGATTTTGAAGAGCGGGTGAACTAAGTTTTATCATTTCAAATGAAACATCGTACACATTAATGCACTGACAGTTTCAGAGCAACAATTTTCGGAAAATGTGTTAAAAGCAGCAGTCCAGCTGTCCATATAGGGCGACTGTGGCCAGGCTCGGACGTGTTAAGTCTTCTGACTGGTTTGATGCAGCCCACCACGGCTTCGTCCCCTGTGCCAACCTCCTCATATTAGACTAGCACTTGCACTGAACGTCATCAATGACTCGTTAGATATGTGCTAATCTCTGACTTCCATTACAGATTATACTGTCTGCAGTCCCTTCTGATATAGGGGGGCAGTCAAATGAACACGAGATAGACGCAAGAAAGTAAATAAACTGTGTATTATTTCAAAAGTAGTCGCCATAACTGTTCATACATTTATCCCACTGTGAGACAAGACGGTCAGTGCCTCCATGGAAAATTTTTTGCGGTTGTCTACGGAACCATGATTGTACCTGGGCATGCAGCTCTTTGTCTGAAACAAATCGCTGGCCAGTAACGTCTTTCTGCAGGGACCCAAAAATTTGTAAATAGCATGGGGGAGCGGGACTGTATGGAGGATATGCAAGGGCCTCCCATCTTAACTTCTACAGCGTAGTCGAGACAATCTTCTCGACATATGGCTCCTGTACATCCTCCATAAAGTCCTGAGATCTCCCCATTCGATTTCCTTATTTCTGGTGTGCCGAAGAAAGACATTCGTGGCCGTCTATTCGCTTCGGACGAAGAGGTGCATGACTGGGTGTAATAATGGTTCCGTACGCAACCACAATCATTAAAGGTGAGCCATGGCGGCTAGCTCAGAGTCGATCTTCCACCGAAAGCAGAATCTTTGGTCGGCCTTATCAGGAAGGGAGATGGCACTCGGAAAGCGAGGCGTGATGACTCTCGAGAAGCAAGTTAGGCTGGAGCGTTGGAGTGGAGCAGGGGTCTGGCGAGACAGTTCGTGAAGGCCTGTACCGCGACATCCAGCTCTGCGGTTGCGGTTCTTGTTGTTATAGCCTGGTGGTGTATGCCGTTGTCATAATTCTTAAACTGGAGCCGTGGATCTGCCGCACGTCGACTTGTATGCAAGATTTTATTTTCTTCGGCCTTTTCTCTTGGTATGAATATGAAGATGGCATCTGTTCTTTCGGACATGTCTGGCAATACTGGTCTTGACCTTTCTCTTCGGTGCAGATGCACACATTCCCCGAACTCTTACGGGACTTGGTAAGAATGTCTTCCACGAGTAATGAGTGTGTTGCGGTGGGACACTACGAATGTAGTGTGTGGACGTACAAGGCGAGAATGTGCGTCTCACGGGAGGCGTGCGCGAGATAATTCCTGCAGTCGCCCTATCGTCTGTGCCCTCAGTGGCTCAGATGGATAGAGCGTCTGCCATGTAAACAGGAGATCCAGAGTTCGAGTCCTGGTCGGGGAACACATTTTCAACTCTCCCCGTTGATGTATATCAACGCCCGTCAGCAGCTAATGGTATTGATTTGACTGTAATTTTTTTCTCTTGGTGTATCGAACCTAACTTGAAAGGAATGAAGATTATTATTTCGGAGGCTGAGACATTACACGTCCTTGCACTCTCAGTCTATGCTCTGTGACCGCCTTCTCCTTGTCTTTCACTTCTTGGTGGTGCGAGAGAAAAATAGCCTCTCATTTACGATTGGAGCCTTGCTACCTCGCCGAAACTGTAATAATTACATGTATTATGTACTATTATTGGTAAGACCGCTTGTAAGCGGCTTAATTTAATCCTTAGAGCGCTTTACTTGCTTAAGGAATTGATGAGTATTTACTATGTTTTAGTGCTGTCCACAGAGCGCGCTGAGTCTAAACAATCTAAACAAGAACCCTAAAAAGTTTTGGTCATATGTAAAATCGGTAAGCGGATCTAAATCCCCTATTCAGTCACTCGTTGACCACGATGGCACCGAAACAGAGGACGACCGAAGAAAGGCAGAAATACTGAATTCAGTGTTCCGAAACTGTTTCACTGCGGAAAATCGTAACACGGTCCCTGACTTCAGCCGTCGCACGGACGCCAAAATGGAAAATATTGAAATAAACGATATCGGAATTGAAAAACAACTGCTATCACTTAGTAGCGGAAAAGCATCCGGACCAGACGAGATACCCTTAAGATTCTACAGTGATTATGCTAAAGAACTTGCCCCCTTTCTATCAGCAATTTATCGTAGATCGCTGGAAGAACGTAAAGTACCTAGCGACTGGAAGAAAGCGCAGGTCGTTCCCATTTTCAAGAAGGGTCATAAATCAGATGCGAATAATTATAGGCCTATTTCGCTTACGTCAATCTGTTGTAGAATAATGGAACATGTTTTGTGTTCTCGTATTATGACGTTCTTAGATAATACAAATCTCCTTCATCATAACCAACATGGATTCCGCAAACAGAGATCATGTGAAACTCAGCTCGCCCTATTTGCCCAAGAAATTCACAGTGCCGTAGACACTGGCGAGCAGATTGATGCCGTATTCCTGGACTTCAGGAAGGCATTTGATACGGTTCCGCACTTACGTTTAGTGAAAAAAATACGAGCTTACGGAATATCGGACCAGGTTTGTGATTGGATTCAGGATTTCCTAGAAGAAAGAACACAACATGTCATTCTTAACGGTTCAAAATCTGCAGATGTAGAGGTAATTTCGGGAGTACCGCAGGGAAGCGTGATAGGACCTTTATTGTTTACAATATACATAAATGACTTAGTTGACAACATCGGTAGCTCCGTGAGGCTATTTGCAGATGACACGGTTGTCTACAAGAAAGTAGCAACATCAGAAGACTCGTACGTACTCCAGGAGGACCTGCAGAGGATTAATGCATGGTGCGACAGCTGGCAGCTTTCCCTAAACGTAGATAAATGTAATATAATGCGCATACATAGGGGCAGAAATCCATTCCAGTACGATTATGCCATAGGTGGTAAATCATTGGAAGCGGTAACGACCGTAAAATACTTAGGAGTTACTATCCGGAGCGATCTGAAGTGGAATGATCACATAAAACAAATAGTGGGAAAAGCAGGCGCCAGGTTGAGATTCATAGGAAGAATTCTAAGAAAATGTGACTCATCGGCGAAAGAAGTAGCTTACAAAACGCTTGTTCGTCCGATTCTTGAGTATTGCTCATCAGTATGGGACCCTTACCAGGTTGGATTAATAGAAGAGATAGACATGATCCAGCGAAAAGCAGCGCGATTTGTCATGGGGACATTTAGTCAGCGCGAGAGCGTTACGGAGATGCTGAACAAGCTCCAGTGGCGGACACTTCAAGAAAGGCGTTACGCAATACGGAGAGGTTTATTATCGAAATTACGAGAGAGCACATTCCGGGAAGAGATGGGCAACATATTACTACCGCCCACATATATCTCGCGTAATGATCACAACGAAAAGATCCGAGAAATTAGAGCAAATACGGAGACTTACAAGCAGTCGTTCTTCCCACGCACAATTCGTAAATGGAACAGGGAAGGGGGGATCAGATAGTGGTACAATAAGTACCCTCCGCCACACACCGTAAGGTGGCTCGCGGAGTATAGATGTAGATGTAGATGTAGATGTAGTCCTACCTCACTGTGCGATTCATGTCCAGGACGTGTTCTATTTACCTGTCTGCTTGCCGGCGGGAGAGACGCAAACCGTAAGCTAGTAGAGTTCTTCACTTCTCCCACTTTCTAAATTTTACTGAATGCTAATCAGTGCAGGATGCACCCTCAGGACCCTGAGTTGCTTGTAGAATTTAATTTAATTTAGATGACTTAATATTTTTATTGTAATAGAATGCCCTTTGTATTTGCCCGTAATTGTTGTGTCACCTACGGCGAAAATTGTTTAAAGGGCCTTGCTGCCTTTTATCTGTTAGTCGGCACTTGCTGCTAACGTGACTGAATTGGAGGAGCCCTTGTTTTACGGCCGATAGTTTTCGACTTTGGCAGTCTTAAATGTAAATATTAAGCACGAGAACTGCTTAACACTATGCATCCAGGCTGTACTTAAGTATCTTGTTTATTCGCTCTGTTCGGGTCATGTGAAGATCTGATAGTTATATCTTAACTAATAAAATATTCTGTATTTCAGGTGCGCCTGCCATATTTGTTCGGCAGGCCCCTTTCAGCCGCGGGAGCAAGCTCGGGTCCCTTCGGAGTGTTCGGTCGGTCCACCGACTTCCCGGTTTCCGCAAATGCACCATACAGATGGGAAATGCTAGCCGTTGTCTTGATGGCAGCAAGGGGTTTCCAGTGTGTACAGAATCTGCCTCTCTATATGCGGATCCCGTAGACAAGATTATTGTCAAAAATTATTGTGTATACTTTGGCTTTCAGCTTGGATCTAATAGTCTTGTCAGACTCTGATATGTCTCTTGTGATAGTGTATCAGCGAAAGAAGTTCTCAAATTGTCAGTTTCTTTAAAAGTAAAATTTCAAATTCGAATTTTTTCTGCGATCTCGAATTTTTTCTGCTAGTTAACTATTCTTATGGCCTCATTGGAGTTTCTCTTATTAATTACTTGTTTGTTTTCGAGCGATACATTTCTTTGCTGAAATAATATTGAATGCTTAAGAAATTGTGGAAGTAACTGCTTTTCAAGTTAGTGCCCTGATGAAGGCATAATTTCATGAGTATTATACTGCTTATTGGTCTTAGTCTCTTTTGAGGAATGTTGTACTAGATACAGAAAATTATTTGTCTTGTATCTTGACAGTTTTATGGAGCAATATCGTGTGGCTTTAAATTTTTTCCTTATTTTTAGATCTGGAGCAGTTAACAATTTTAGGGGCTCTTTCAGTTTTCTTGTTAATCCTTTGCTTTGTTAATTGCTAACGCTAGTTATTTGTGTTTGTTACTTATATTTGTAATTTTATCAAACCGTGAATGTTGTTGAAGAGAATAACCCTTGGGGCTCAGTCATTCTACACCGAAGAGTCAAAGAAACTGGTACACCTGCCTAATATCGTGTATGGCCCCCGGGAACATGCAGAAGTGCCACAACACGACGCGACATGGACTCGACTGATGTCTGAGGTAGTGTTGGAAGGAACTGACATCATGAATCCTGAAGGGCTGTCCATAAATCTGTTGGAATTGCCGAAGTCCGTGTGAATGCACCATGGACATGAATGGATGCAGGTGATTAGACAGGATGCTTACACACGTGTCACCTGTCAGGAGTCGTCTGCAGACGTATCAGGGGTTCCATATCATTCCAACTGCACAAGCCTAACACCATTACAGAGCCTCCGCCAACTTGGACAGTCCTCTGCTGACATGCAGTGTCAGTGAATTCATGAGATTGTCTCCATACCCGTACACGTCCATCCTCTCGATACAATTTGAAACGAGACTCGTCCGACCGGGCAACATGTTTCCAGTCATCAACAGTCCAATGTTGTGCAATGGTCAAGGGTACACGAGTGGACCTTCGGCTCCGAAAGCCCATATCGATGATGTTTCGTTGAATGGTTCGCACGCTGATACTTGTCGATGGCCCAGTATTGAAATATGCAGCAATTTGCGGAAGGGTTGCATTTTTTTCGCAATGAAAGATTCTCTTCAGTTGTTGTTGGTTCTGTTCTTGCAGGATCTTTTTCCAGACGCAGAGATTTTGGAGACTTGATGTTTTCACGGATTCCTGATATCCACGGTACACTCGCTGCCTCGGAGCTGCTGTGTCCCATCGCTCGTGCGCCGACTATAACACGACGTTCAAGTTCGCTTAAATCTTGATAACCTGCCATTGTAGCGGCAGTAACCGTTCTAACAACTTCTCCATACATTTGTTGTTTTATATAGGCGTTGCCGACCGCAGCGGCATTTTCTGCCTGTTTACATATCTCTGTATTTGAATACGCATGTCTATTCCAGTTTCATTGGTGCTTCAGTGTATTTGGATCCTTTTCCGGAAATCCTTTGGGCGTCAAGGCCAGTGTCAGCTACGGCGATTGCTTTTGAAATAATACCCAGTTTACTTAGATTTTCCATTTGTTTTTTTCTTTTATACTAAGGCAATGCAGTATGTCTTAACACATGGCCTATTGTTCTCTTTCTTCTTTTTGTCAGTGTTCTACATCTATGCTTTGCCTCATGGACTATGCATCATGGACTATGCAGAGAACCACCTGATTTCTTGCGTTATCGGTCCACCTAATTTTCAACATCCTCCTATAGCAGCGTTTCTTAAGCAGTGGTCTGCAGAGCCCTGAGGGTCCTTGGAGATCGCTCAAAGGTTCGACAAAACTTTACGTACTTTTTTTCAGAAGTTGCAGAAAAGTAACTTTTGAATGGCCGTACTTCTTTTGATAGTGATCGTCTCAAGGACCAACCGAACCAGAAAGTGAAGATGAAAATATCGAGAAACTGCACAGTAGGGTATTGGATGATCGACAGGTAAAGGCACTTTAGAAGCAGCTACGAGAAGGCTTTGTACAAGATGGATACCACGTATGTTGTACGCTGTGCATCTCTGATAAACAATCCAGTGATCCTGATCGTGGCAAGAAATAAGACCACTCAGAGCAGAAAATACATACCCATTCGCTGACAAGATGTAGTAAAGCGGCTAACATCGAATTCTCCATTAAATGCGAGAAAGTACGAAAAATGGACCCGAACTAAAATAAAGTAGAATTCGAGCACCACATTTAAATCAAACAGTTTACACACGGATTCGTTAACAGGGACAAATATACGTGCGTCTACAGAGCGCTATGTGACGAAGTAGCTTCTGTGAAACGAAAACAAATATGAAATAGTTTACTATAAGCAATATAACGGATGCCAGCAAAAATAAAAACGAGCAACATATTCGCAATGCAATGCAACGAGTGCGATTGATGTAAGAAGTCGTAATCAGGAGCACAATGCGATGAAACCAACTTCTCTGTTTTGTCATATCAGATGATTTTAGATTTTGAGATGTTCTAAGGAGCAATTATTTCTACTTGATAATGTTAACAAGGTCTAAATTGCAATAATGGGATTTATAAATATATAATTTTTCAATCAAAAGGTGACTACAACTTCATTCACAAAAGTTTACCTGAATGTGCAGGTAATCATAGTTTTTGATAAGATTTCTCGAATACATTATTTTGAAAGGTCGTAAAAATCTTTTGTGATCTTGCAAAGTAATATATTCGAGTAATCTCACCTTCTTTAGTCTTTTAGCTTCCATGCATGCACTTTACTACAGGCTACTAGGCCCATACATAAATTAGAAATGAAAAATATTGTCATCTAAACCGCTATTCCGAATAAAAAATACGGATTTTTGCCCCATATTTTTCTTGTATTCATAGTTCATTGCCAGGCAACTAAGAGCGCTGCTTCCATTCTCTACTTCTGTCTAGTAACAGGAGAACTGGTGTTCTGTGATTTATACCTTGAAGATGACGAGGTATTCACCTGTCGAAATATCGACAGTTTTCGAATACGTCACCGAACTGCATCCCCAGAATTTTTTTAAACACTTTAATGTACACGTGTTTGGCTTAGTACAACTTAGTATGGGCTTCACCCTTAAGTTGTTGTATGTACTTGGTTTAATTGGAGTGAGTTTCTCATAGTAGACCGATCTTGGTGAAACAGTGTTCATGATTAAGTGCACACATGGACAGTGTACATGATAGTCAGAGCAGATCGGAACGCACACATGCATCTTGCGCATGGCCAGCCAGTAATAGAAAAGAATTAACAGATAGGCGTGATACGAACCCGCCTCATTGCAGTGTGAGTTACCTGGTGGCTCCGCTCCAGGAAATATGAAACGTATCTTGTGGGTCTTGGAGTCATTGCTTTGTTCCCACAAATTGCATCTTAGTTAAGGGAAATATATTTAGATATAGTCGAAAATATCCTGGGAGACTGTCTCAATACCGTACTATTATGGCTCAATTAAAACATCATTTTACGGTCAACTTTAGACAAACAGTCGATTTACTGAAGAGACACGAATCACTTCGTGCTTCTTTGGCTATGTTATGTATGACTGCACAGCGAAGTGGTTCGCGTCAGGCTAGTCAGTTTTAAGTATGAGCTCATGGCGCTAGGAAGTGCGCGGTTAAGCTCGATCATATAGGAGCAAAACGGATTGCATTATAAGTTCAAGAATGCGTGATTTGTCTTATGTTAAAACCAATGTTGTTCAGTTCGAAACAGATAAAGGATTGTATTTTGACTAATGAAGGTGACTGATGATTTCCGCCAGTGATCCTGATAGGCGTTTGTATGAATACACGACAGTGGAGTACATCTGAAGAAAAGTTTTACTAAAAATAACTTGCATAATTATAAACTACCTATTTTAATATTTAGATGAGGTAAAAGCCTTAAAATCTTTCACTGTATTCCTTAAAACCCTCTCACAAAAGCAAAGGACTCAAGACTTACGCGTTACTTGTGTGCTGGGACAACGACACTGCGTGAAGGCGCCAGCTTGGTGGAACCACTAGAACTTTAATGTCTCGTACTGATGTATACAGACAGAAACATGTACCTTGCACATGCTGCTACTGTATTAAAAATAGAGACAGCTACATACCTTTTGTGGTAACATAGGTAAGTTTCATTAACCTCGTGTAACCGGTATTGGCTTCGAAGGGACGGTGGATGCTGTGTGTTGTGCTTGTTAGCGTACCCTCTACCATCAGATTTAAATTACCTCACGTGATAATCTCCTGCTTCTCGGACCGTTATGGCATCATGCTCCTTCACGTCTAGTAGAGATTTCAATTGCCGATTAAAATTAACTGATTAATTAAGGGAACAGGGGGAGACTACAGACCAATAACAGTCAGTTCGAGTAAAACTGGATATATTCTTGAAAGCACATAAAAATGAAAGGAAGCCTCGTTACACAAAAAGGTGGGAACTTGCCAGTCCACAAATTTTGGCTACATAGGCAATCCGCAGGCTTGCTATAGGCCAAGCGAAAAGTACATGGAAACAAACAAAACGCAAGATAAATAACGATAACTAGTCCCATATACAGTTGTCCAAGTTCCAATAAAACTTCTTTCATCATCGTTGTGATTGCATTTATTTATTTTCTCTTCTACACATTTGACAAACAAAAGAAACAACAATTTTTTATTTATTATCGATCCTTATCTGAGCTGGCAAAACTATATGATACAATCCTTTAGGAGCCAATACTTTATATTTTATGAAACTATACCATTTTTTAGAATAATATCTTGGTCTATGTATTTTTATAGGATGTTGCTCAGGGTGATAATCATAATATTGCACAGTTGGGTAAAGACTACACACAGATTTATTTATAGCCATACAGACTCCCACAATTGTTAGATAATAGAAAGGATCGATATTAGCTACTGATAGAAATTATTTTCTTAATTCTTAAGAGCCTCTTCTCAATATATCTACATCAAAATTTCAGCATTCATTAATTTCTTTCTTCATACTGAACACATAATTTTCTTTTACTTTTTGAATATGATATTTGAGAAACATTTCTCTTTCTTTTGGTTTCATAGTGTCAACACAATAATATTTGAGATCTGAAATAGGTCCTGTGTAATTTTAAATTTCTTGTTTATAGAATAAATGTGGGAAACAACCTTTTCTTAACTCCTTCAAATCAAATGTTTTTGGGGAGCTAGTAAGAGGACCTTGTACAAAATTAATGCTATCTACAGTTTTAAACCTAATGATTTTATATCCAATAACATCAATCTAGTCCATGTGTGATAGTATATGGCTTTATAGTATTTTCAACACAGTACTTAAAAATGAATTGTGAATCATAAACTTTGGCGTAATGAGCTATGAATGTATGATTCCTATTTTCTTCAGATATCATCCACCTAATGAATTCATCATTTGTTTTACATTTATAAACAGTATCACCATTAAAATTATTAGCAATTATGAGGTTTGAAATGTGTATAACAGTTTCCCATTGAAGTGCGTATTCAAACCAGATGTACATCTCAGTATAGGTACAGGGAATTATCACGAGTATTCTTTTTTTACAACGTTATAAACTGTTTTCCTGTACCTATTTTGTAGTATTCCCAGCATTAGAAAGCATAATAATTCTGATATTCTCCACCTTCACTACAATTTTGGCAACCTTTGACTAAGTATTCTTGACTAAAATATCCTTCACCAAATGTTTGTGTTCTGTATTGTAACACTTACGATTTTAAATTTTTACTATTTCTTGACATTTTATTCATGTTTCAAAGCCACATTTATGTACTTCAGATCTCAAACAAATTCGTTTACATTCCAGATATTTATAAACTGTATCTCAAACTTCTTGGTGATTGTTTAAGCATTCTTGACTTTAACAATACCAATACCTATTCAACTTTTCACAATAAATCTTACTTCCCTTAGTATTGTGTTCTTCTTTTTTGCATAGTGTACAGGCTTTCCTCTCTGGGTCACAGTTATACTTCTTCTTGGTGTTATATGGCTTGTTACATTTATTACAGAAAGATACTGGTGCTAAATAGCTTTCATAATATTAATTACATCAAAATGGCAGTGATTTTTATACAGATATATCTGTCCTGCTTTCTCACGAACTTGACAGATAACTGAATCGAAATTTCAACATATACAACATTTATTTCGATATTTAGTGGTGGTTCAATATTTTTAATATTGTGTAGAATAAAACTTTCTTTGTTGTACGCTCCTAATTGGTTACATAATATGTTGGTTAATTGTTTTCATAATTTGTATTTATCCACTGCTTTAATCTTCTTAATTTCATTCTCAGTTAGTTCTCTTTCTAAGACATTACATGTGTAATATGTTATTGCTACAATTATAGCTCTAGGACAACACAGATTATCATCAGTATTAATTATTCTGATACATATTTTAATCTTTCTGTCATCAGCCAGATTTATCATATTTTTTGCCTTCACTTCAGTGGAAATCGGTAACATATGAATATTAAATGTAGTTTTTGCTATTGCAGTAGACTCAGCAGATGATAATATATCTCTAATTTTATTGCACGAAACGTGAACAGATTCTTTAGTATAATCTCTTACTTTATCTTCTGTAGTGATCAGTAAAACATTTTTGGATTTGTGGCTATTGTATTCAACTTATCCCCTTTACTGAAGTTTCTTTTAGTTACTTGTACCATAGAATTAAGAGCTTTTGTTGCATAATCTGTTTTTTCATTCACGGTATCGTATCAATTTTTCTAACAGCCTCATAAAAAACAATTTTATGGTCAACGGACCATGTCTAAATTTTTCATTAGATTTAGATTTTTTCTTTAATCTCAAATAATTCATTTTTGTGATGCTTTGTCTTCTTTTTCCTGTTCAAATAGTTTCCTGCTGAATGGATATTTTTGATCTAGTCTCACTATTTTTCTTGTCTTTGTGCTGAAGTTTGTTCAGAAACATCAGTGTCTAATCCATAAATGCAATTTATATTAGGTACGCAGTTTGTCTCGATTTAATCTTTTGAAATAGTTCTCAACAAAATTGAAATTCTTGTAACACAGTTGAATTTCGTAATCCTGAACTCTTTAATTTACTATAGCCTCTAACAACAAATTTTTAGCTAACGCTTTATGTAAAACTAGTTTCATGGTATTGAGTGATATGTATATATTAATTAATTTAATTACTTCTCACAGTATAGACAGGGTGGTCCACTGATCGTGCCCGGGCCAAATATCTCACGAAATAAGCGTCAAACGAAAAAACTACATAGAACGAAACTTGTCTATTTTGAAAGGGGAAACCAGATGGCGCTATGGTTGGCCCTCTAGATCGCCCTGCCATAGGTCAAAAGGATATCAACTTCTTTTTAAAAAAATAAGAACCCCCATTTTTACTACATATTCGTGTAGTACGTAAAGAAATATGAATGTTTTAGTTGGACCACTTTTTTCGCTTTGTGATAGATGGCGCTGTAATAGTCACAAACATATGGCTCACAATTTTAGACGAACAGTTGGTAACAGGTAGGTTTTTTAAATTGAAATACAGAACGTAGGTACGTTTCAACATTTTATTTCGGTTGTTCCAATGTGATACATGTACCTTTGTGAACTTATCAATTCTGAGAACGCATGCTGTTACAGCATGATTACCTGTAAATACCACATTAATGCAATAAATGCTCAAAATGATGTCCGTCAACTCCAATGCATTTGTCAATACGTTGTAACGACATTCCTCTCAACAGAGAGTAGTTCGCCTTCCGTAATGTTCACACATGCATTGACAATGCGCTAACGCATGTTGTCGTTCCCCACAGAAAGAAATCCGGGGACGTCAGATCCGGTGAACGTGCGGACCATGGTGTGGTGCTTCGACGACAAATCTACCTGTCATGAAGTATGCTATTCAATACCGCTTCAACAGCACACGAGCTATGTGCCGGACATCCATCATGTTGGAAGTCATGTTGGAAGTACATCGCCATTGTCATGCAGTGTATCATCTTGTGGTAACATCGGTAGAACATTACGTAGGAAATCAGCATACATTGCACCATTTAGAGTGCCATCGATAAAATGGGGCCAATTATTATTCCTCCCATAATTCCACACCATACATTAACCCGCCAAGGTCGCAGATGTTCCACTTGTCGCAGCCATCTGGATTTTCCGTTGCCCAACAGTGCATATTATGCCGGTTTACGCTACCGCTGTTGATGAATGACCCTTAGTCGGCCGGCCGAAGTGGCCGTGCGGTTAAACGCGCTGCAGTCTGGAACCGCAAGACCGCTACGGTCGCAGGTTCGAATCCTGCCTCGGGCATGGATGTGTGTGCTGTCCTTAGGTTAGTTAGGTTTAGCTAGTTCTAAGTTCTAGGGGACTAATGGCTTCAGCAGTTGAGTCCCATAATGCTCAGAGCCATTTTTTTGACCCTTAGTCGCTAAATAGAACGCGTGCAAAAAATCTGTCATCGTCCCGTTATTTCTCTTGTGCCCAGTGGCAGAACTGTACTCGACGTTCAAAGTCGTCGCCAAGCGACTCCTGGTGCATGGAAATATGGTACGGGTGCAATCGATGTTGATGTAGCATTCTCAACACCGATGTTTTTGAGATTCCCGATTATCGCGCAGTTTGTCTGCTACTGATGTGCTTATTAATCATCATTTGCTGCAGGTCGTGTTTGACGTTTCACATGTGGCTGAACACTTCCTGTTTCCTTAAATAACGCAAATATCCGGCGAACGGTCCGAACACTTGGATGATGTCCACGATACTGAGCAGCATACATAGCACACATCCGTTGGGCATTTTGATCAGAATAGCCATACATCAACACGATATCGACCTTTTCCGCAATTGGTAAATGGTCCATTTTAACACGGGTAATGTATCACGAAGCAAATACCGTCCGCTTTGTGACTATTACAGCGCCATCTATCACAAAGCGAAAAAAGTGGTCCAACTAAAACATTCATATTTCTTTACGTACTACACGAACTTGTAATAAAATATGGGGGTTCTTATTTAAAAAAGGAACCGCAGTCAATATCCGTTTGACCTATGGCAGCGCCATCTAGCGGGTCATCAATAGCACCATCTGGTTTCCCCCTTCAAACTAGACGAGTTTCGTTCTTTGCAGTTTTTTCGTTTGATGCTTATTTCGTGAGATATTTGGCCCGGTCACTATCAATGGACCACCCTGTATATATATATATATACTGTGTGAAGTAATTAAATTAATTAAACTATCTTAATCTGCTGTATCCCCTTAACTTATTTCTCCTCCATACATTACAAAGTTGAGTGACTCTAAACTTTCTCAAACTCTGCTACATTTTAGTCTGTCTTATTAAACAAAAATTTTTGTTGCATTTGTGTAATACTAGATTTTCTTAAAAAGTACAGTTTAGAGTATACAAAGATAAATATGTTGTTTTAAAATTTAGCCAATGTTTATTTTTACATTAATTATATTTATCCTCTTTCTTTGTTTACTATGCATATAGGCAAACCTTGCATCTACTAATGCTTAGATATTGAACTTAAGTAAAACTATTAAAATCTCAAATTTCTTGACGATCAATACATTTGTACAGCATATTACATGTTCTTACGTTTTCCACTGATAATAATATTTTAGAGTGTCATCACTCGAAATTGGGTTTTAAGTTTTTCTATAATTATTAGATGTAATATATTATCCACATTAACAAAGCTCTTTATACATCAATTTCTTTGATACTTTCTAATTCATTATTCACACATATGTAAATGCTTATCCTTTGTATATTTGTGTGAGTGAAAGTTATCAGTCGACTTCTCTATTTCACAGAGGTTACACTTTTTGGTTTGTTTTTATGGCTTTGATTTTAATAATTGCCCTTCATTGTTCATTTGCTAGATTAAGCCTTCTCTCTTAATAGCTTTCATTTATACAAATTAATTAGTTATCTGATTTATGAAAAACTTAAAATTTGTACACTAGCTTCAGGTAATTTAAAGTCATTTGATTTTGTTAGGAATAAACCACTATCATTTACTGACTTGCCATCATTATAACAGATCTCAGTAATATAATTATGACTATACTTATAATTATAATGAATATTGGTGATAATGCATACATCAACAACACAAACATTTTATCGATAGATGAATCAATGAAGTAACAACAATCCATTTATACAGAATAAATTTTATTAATGAAATTTTAAATTTAATAAACTGAGACTATGCCAATCACATCTCATTTTGTTTGCAGTTTGGTGAATATATCGGAATTTATCCAGAAGAACAACAGGGTTCTTCATAACAATAAGGAAGTGGTTTTGGTAACTAGTAAAGAGAATAATCCTTGGTTTATAGCAAAAAACTGTTGCAGAGATAATAGAATGTAAGATACAAAACAAAGAATTAACAAAAATCGATGTTTATGTCTGTATATTATTAGAAAATTTGCCAATCAAAGGTGGAGTCTCTGAGACTCTACCTTCAAATACACAGAACATTTGTCAATGAACCTGGTTTATATTCTTTAATTTTAAAATGAAGAAAGAAAGAAGCTAAATTATTTAAAAATGAGTAACTATTGAAATTTTACCATCAATTCATAAACATGGAGAATATATAATTATTGAAAGACAAACTCACTTTCAAAATTTAAATAAAATTAAAGGTTGAGGAATCGAAATTAGGGATGAACATCTAGAACATTTAATTGAGTCAGTTGATAATGCTTTAGAAAGAGTAGAAGAGAGAAATAGGGAAACAGATTATTACCTCATGTTGTTCCTCAAACAACTGATTGGAATTTAAGGCCAACTGTTGTTCTTTTTAGTTTATTTGCCAATGAATGTAATTATTATGTCATTAGATCAGAGAAGAAGTCTACAAAAGCAGTTAAACAGTATTAGAGGCATACATCCAGATTCTGAAGAAATGTTAAGAATTGATTATGGTCCGAACTCAGTGAACTTATAGAAGCAAATGAGAGAAAATTTACTCATTTTTGCTATCGTAGTTATTTCAATATTTTGAATGATTTCACACAGGAAGAACTGATTAATGATAACATTATTCTTCATCAGATTGCGTTAATGTCAACATTACTACACACGGGACAGGAATAATGTTCTGTTAACCATTTATCAACACTTTATGGAATAAATGAGATATCGCAACGGCCGCCACGGTAGAGAAGGAGCATCATGTACGCATTGTACGGTACTGGCAATCACAAGCGCATTTTGTTTTGTTTTGAAGTGTGTGTGCGACGGGCCAAGAGAATATAGATGGGCTGCTTTGACATGACTTTCAACCCTCTGTATCAGTAGCTTAATAGTCATGACAAGGAGCCGTGTAATACCGCAGCCACATTCGCAAAGTCACCGCGAGTGGCCGTGGAGGAGGAAGGGGCCGGGCTCCCTGGGGCGAGCCCCCGGCTGCAGTCATTCTACAAGCACACAGCGGGAAGCCAGGCCGACGTCCTCGCGTCGATCAAGAAGTGACACGATGCAAAGGGCCCGTCTGACAACGAGAAGCGTGTCGAGAGCTGATGGACACCTGCAGCCATTAGGACAGAACGCCGAGAATATTCGCGCGAAAGCATCTGAATTCTGGCCTGGCGGCAGTCATTCTATCTGCCTTAGAAAGCAGAGATGTGCCGACAATTCCAGCACCTCACGGGCACAGAGAGGGGTGTGCAAAAAGCGCGGGGAATCGGCGCAGGGAGGCGTGTGAAATAAACCAGCATTCTTAAGAAGATGTTTACCTCGACAGTGAAGACATTCCCTGTAAATGAAGGACTCCGGCAGATTTTGAGACGTAGCCCAAACATGAGTCTGTCGAGGGCTCACTTAGAGAGAGCGGTTATAAAGAAGTGTTGTGTAGCTGCTCTCCAACAGCCTCAGAATGCAGGAAAACATCTTAAGAATGTGAAATCGTGAGAAAGATGCCAATTCACGAGGCACACGCCAGTTCACGCCAGATAGGAAATTTCCACCCTGCACGGAGAGGCATGGCAGTGAAACGGCGATCTGTCATTGGACTTCATTGAAAATTTCGTCCGCCACTGGAAACGTCGAAAGAAAGAATATTTCGATGAGGAGTTGAGCTGGGAGATGGATGAGAAGAGAGAGGGGGGGAGTCGTGGAGAAGCGAGAGGAGATGGGCGCTCTTCCATCCATCGCCAACATCCGCCTTCCGATGCCGTGATAGCACAGCTACGGCCACGCAACCGACGACGGACAGACAATACGGAGGTCGTGCCTGGGACCCGCCGCAAAGACGCGATTGCTGATGAGGGCAGCCAGCCCGTGCAGCACAGCTCCGACGCGACGCGCCACGCCGACGCAGCGCCTGCCACCGACAGCAGTATATGACGAACGATAACGAAGAATGGTGAGAGGATTCGTTCCCTCCTCTTTCCTCTTAATAACTAAGTCGTGTCCACGCCCGGTCAAATCGGCCCTGAGATTTATAATTTTGTTTTGTGTAAATAGCACGAAAATACAGTTTTTCATGTTTTGAACATATAAGCACTCTTTTATATTCATACATGAACCTCTTAATTTTGTACCCTTTGTGTTTGATTTCATTTAATTTCTCGAATTCACTACAGTTTTGGCGCCCAACATGGGGTGACCGCTATCTGATGTCACAAAATAATTTCACGAGTTCACTACAGTAGAGATAAGAGCGATGGGCTACGTTAAGTAAAATGGTCAAGGTATGTAATTTACCAGTAGAGTAAAATAAAATGTAAGAAATGGTTTCTCTTGCAGCTATGTAATACGTTACACAACCACCATAATAACAATACCCGTTCATTATCCCTGCACAAACCTTCTCTTCCTCGATGTCTATATGGGCTGTCTATTATCCTATTATCATATTATCTTGTTATCCTACTCACCTATAATGGGACAATAGGATAATATGATAACAGGATGATAGGCCGACCGTATAGACTACAGGGAAGAAAAGAATTGTACAGAGATCATGAATGGCTGATGAAGGCAATAAGGAAACGACGACTGAAGTTCTACTGACACCTATCCAGGGTGCATGCAACTCGACTAACAACGCAGCTTTCTAATATATTGTATAACGGACCTAATGTCTCTGATAAATGGTTGACGTAAGTAAGGAAAACCTGAAAAAAACCGAAGGGAATCAGGAGGCCATCTTCAACCAAACAAAATATATACCGCTGGTCAGAAACTTTAAGGGTTTCCACGACGAGCAAAAGCGGAACAGCGGCTGCGCAGTAAAAGGCGCCCAAAGAAAGAGTGCCACGCTTTTGGGCTGCAAAAAAGAATTCTAGAAATGTTAGATAGCTCTCATTTTTTGTTCCGTCTCAACTGCACAGTTTCGAACATCCTGAATCATCATCAGATCTAATGCAAAGTAAAACTAAATGTGTACCATCTAATATTTTACAATAAGTAGAAAAAGAAAAGAATTGTACATAGATGCATAATTTACGTTAGCAGTTGCGTCAGCAACCCGTCTTGTCTATTCAGAACCGCTGACGCAACTAATTAGGTAAATTCTACATTTACGTACAATTCTTTTCTATTCTATTTATTGTAAATTATTAGCTCGTACCTATTGAGTTTTACTTTCTTTTAGATCTGAAGATGATCCTGAATGATCGAAACATGTAATCTAATTAAAAATGTGGAGCTGAGACGAAACATTATATCAGAATCATCTTAAATATCAATACAGTTGCTGAATCTCTCAAGCCAATTGTGTAGCCTATAGTCGTTCTAGAAATGCCCTATAGTAACCTTACGCGGTGTGCAGTGGCCCTAAACAATACGAGAGAAAGAAACCATCACAATTTACGATTCCCCCGTGTTGTGTGTCTATCACCATAACGACAACTATTCCTCCTGCGGTGTTGCAACGCCCCAGAATAGGTGCAAAATTGTCCAGATATACTGGATTTAGCAAGTCTTTTTGTTCATTCAGAGTTATATCAGATTGGTCCGTCTGATTGGCGTAGAGAGTGATTTTGCTAAATGGGGACAAACTACAGGAAATCATTCCTGACAGGACAAGGAACAAAGAAGGGCATATGGGCATATAACCGGAAATGCGTTTCATGGGAGGTACACCTACCTGAATGTGGAGATTAAAGATCTTTGACAGTCAGCTAGGTATCAGTACCATGCAGGTAGCATGCCGGCATGACGTAAGGCAGACGACCGCGTGGAAAATTCTCCAAGACGTCTGCCACTATCTGTATCTCCTACAGGCCTTATTACCTACGGACTCGCCAACAGTGTGGCAATTCGGTCGTTCGTTCGTCGCACAGGCCGCCACGGTGATGAGATTTTTGTCATTCAGCCTATTCGCAGACGAGACTGCCTCGACAACACCCATCTGCGAGCTGCGGAGAATCCGCATAGTATGGTGGCAGCAAACCCTCAGTGTCGGTTCAGTCTCAGTGTGTGCGCGGGGATTATTGGGCACCGGCTCCTGAGATGTCATCGTTCCACAACGCGGCTGTCGCTGCGTCCTCTGCCGGAAGGCGTGCCTTTGGCGGTACGAAAGGTAATGGTGCTCCCACTCACTACGTAGACGGAACATTCTGTGGTGTCACCGCCAGACACCACACTTGCTAGGTGGTAGTTTTAAATCGGCCGCGGTCCATTAGTACATATCGGACCCGCGTGTCGCGACTGTGTGATCGCAGACCGAGCGCCACCACAAGGCAGGTCTCGAGATACGGACTAGCAGTCGCCCCAGTTGTACGGACGACGTAGCTAGCGACTATACTGACGAAGCCTCGCTCATTTGCAGAGCAGATAGTTAGAATAGCCTTCAGCTAAGTCAATGGCTACGACCTAGCAAGGCGCCATTAGTAACATTGCATGTATCTATGGAGTCTCACTTGTATCGCCACAATCTCCAGATGTACCACAAGGATGGATTAAAGTTAAGTATTCCAGCAGCTACGTACTTTTCTTTATAGCATTCATTACGAATCCTGTTTCAGACCTCACGCCCATCTGCGTGAGCGTAGCGCGTGCCTTTCGGCTTCCTCTCATTGTGTCTAGGCTGTCTTGTCTAGACACAACACATTCCTACTTGCCTGGTGTGTTTTCACTTGTGCTATCAGTAACTGGAACGTACACTATGAGAGACTTCTAACTCCACCTTCAACTGGATGTAGCTCGCTTGGGGACATTTACAGCCATATGTCCATATGACATCTATTGCTTCTTATTATCTCAGGAATCGCGTCCAACAGTTTGCTCCATTTAGGAAAAGCAACGTCTATCTTTCTATCCCCTTCATCACGTCCGTTATTAACATCATTATTATTATTATTTTGAGTCATCAACCTAAGTGTGGCTTACCACTAATTTCTCCGCCAACCTCTTCATTTCAAAGTAGCACTTATACCCTAGATCCTCGATTGTTTCCCGTATCTGTTCCAATCTCTGTCCTCCCCTACAGTTCCTTCTAATACCATAGAGATTCCCTGATGCCTTAATACATGTCCGATCACCTGCCCCTTCTTCTCGTCAGTGTTTCTGATACGTTCTTTTCTAGGTCGATTCTGCGGAGAACCTCATTCGTTATCTTCTAAGTGCGCCTGATTTTAAACATTCTTCTGTAGCACCACATCTCATACGCTGCGATTGTCTTCTATTCCGGTTTTGCCGTTGTCCATGATTCAGTGCCATACAGTGCTGTGTTCCAAACGTACATTCATAGAAATTTCTTCCTCAGATTAAGGCCTATGTTTGATACCAGTAGACTTCTCTTGGCCAGGAAGCCTTCTTTGCCGAAATTTCGAGCATCTTGCACCATTTGACATTTTTGAACGCAATTTCTAGATCGACAGAGGGTATCTTGATTTTTCTTCAGTCTTGCTTCCTTTATTAAGTACAAAGTCAGAACTGCCTCTCTGGTGCCTTTACGTTTCCTAGAGCCAAACTGATCGTCATCTAAAAGATCCTCAATTTTCTTTTCCATTATTCTGGATCTTGTCAGTAGCTTGGATTTATGAGATGTTACACTGACAGTCGTCCAATATGGGGTGTCTAGGAAACCTGCTTTCTCGGATCGCTAGACAACATTCAAACAAATCTTATTAATGAGTTTTATTGCAAAATAAAAAAAATACAGTACTTAACTTTGTGTTACAGAGATGTGTCGCAAGCAAAGGGCGACATACAAAATAAGAAATGTCTTCAGTATAACAGTTCCCAAGTTCGTGTTACATAGATTGTACAAACAAAGTAACCATTGTCGATGCTGCTACAGAACTTGCTGATCTTGAAGCGACTCTTCAAATGGGCCGCAACCAGTCGAGCGCGGCGCTTATGTCCTATTCGCATAGGGGCCGCTGTTGTCCCGTTGTCGTCCTGGAGGGAGGTCCCTGGCAGTGTACGATTGGCTGACTTCTTCTCAAAGCCTTCTCTGCTCTGTGTTTCTCTACTGGCATTCCGGCGCTTGACTTTAGGCCATAAGAGACAGTGCGATAGTTTTCGCACCTATCTGCTCTGTGCTATCTACTTCCATTACTTTTTAATGAAAATCTTTCATTAGGACAACGTACCTACCGATAAAGGCTTTGGCGCTGGAAATGCTGGTGGATATGAAGTATACATTGTTGGTACATTCGTAGTTTTCCAAAGATTTCGTTCCCGCAGACGTCGAGGTGTTTCCACGTGTAAATAAATTTTTGTTTGGAAAACATTTACGGCTGTGGTAACCCTGTAGAAACGCAGTCCAGGGTTGGAATCAGCGCTCTGGAAAAAGTCGGACAGAAGGACATCGATCTGAAAGTGGTCTACGCCAGAAAATAAGCTCAATTTTAACCTGACAAAACAGATTTTCATCGCCGGGCTGAGAAATGCTTTGCTTGCCCTCGCGAACCGGCTCTGGCGGGCAAGTGCTCCACTGTCACAGCGTTGCGGATGGGGAGGCGCGCCAGTACACACCACAACCTGTTCCCTCCTTCAACGCTCCTGCGGTAATGGATCGCGAAACATATCGAGCACAGCTCGGCTGCGACAAACAGCTGGCTAATAATTACGCTTTAATGGCGACTGGGCCATTAGGTTTTACAGCGACGGCGGTCGCGCGTCCTCAGTTGCTAAAAGCGGGCCCACATTAACGCCGCGCGCCGCACCGTGCTCCATGATCGATCGGCCAGGAGACCGCAGGCTGCGTACGGAACTAAGAGGGACGCGGCTTCGAGCACCGCTCGCACACCCTGCCCTGTCGCAGCCGGTTTACACCTTCTGCCCCTCTTCCACTTAAGGGGATTGTATTAAATGCTGGAACTTGTAGCATGTCCATTGTAACGCGGCCGACGGGTTTTTCTACGCAAACATCTTATCTGTTAAGGAATACTGACCGTAGGGTTATCAGACACATCACGTCGTATGCAGCAAAAAATTTTAAGCACATGGCTGCACCTTCATGTGTGCATTTTTGAACTGAAATAATTCGAAGAAATCATATAATACTGGGTGGCCGGCCGCTGTGGCCGAGAGGTTCTAAGCGCTTCAGTCCGGAACCACGCTGTTGCCCCGGTAGCAGGTTCGAATCCTGCCTCAGGCATGAATGTGTGTGATGTCCTTAGGTTAGTTAGGTCTAAGTAGTCTAGGGGTCTGTTGACCTCAGAGGTTAAGTCCCAC